>NC_089839.1:253861056-254110379 GCF_035609145.1 Eleutherodactylus coqui | reverse complement strand
CAATCATCACAAAAGCTGCCATACGAGCTAGGGCAATACCACAACAAGATCTTTTGACACCTAAATTAAAGAAACAGACAATGGACAGGATTCCGTTTGTCAGTACCTTTAATAGTCTTAGTGGAACCGTTGGTAACATTATCAAAAAACATTGGCCACTGCTGACATTAGATGGGGCTGTAATACCTGAATTTAAAAATAAGCCTATAAATGCATATAGAAGAGGTAGAAACATAGGTGACCAACTGGTCCACTCACACTTTGCTTCACACAAATCAGCCGTCCAGAGTTTCTTTAAACCCCCTAGAAAGGGGAACTTCCCATGCCTTGCCTGTAGTTGTTGTAACAATTTGGTGAGGGGTGACGAATTTCGGCATCCTCTCAGGGGCAATAGGTACAAGATACAGGGGAGATATACTTGTGCTTCACCATACGTGATCTACCTCATCACCTGCCCATGTGGCCTTGGGTATGTGGGTGAAACCACTATGGAGGTGAGATCACGTATGGTGAAGCACAAGAGTACAATTCGGACGGAAAATCTACAATTACCTGTATCGCGACATTTTTTGGAGGCTAAACACAACATCAGCCAGTTCAAATTTAGGGTCATTGATCATGTCCCCGTACTTCCACGGGGGGGTGATAGAGAATTTTTATTAAAAAAGCGTGAGTTAAAATGGATATACGAGTTGGACACCATGCACCCAAAAGGGCTTAATCAGGAGTACATTTTTCAGCCGTTCTTGTAAATCTTGTTACACACATCAGTATATGAATTGTACATATGTTTTATTAATGAATTTTTTATGGGTATATGTGTAATTGTATTCTTTTTGTTTTGTTTACACAGGTTGTTGGTCTCTCGCTGGTTCCCTCGCCACACGTCTGAGATATGACGGTCCATTATTTTATCTTGAAGAAAAAAAATATAGATTCATGCATAGTGATGTATAGTATCAATAAAATCACAATTTGACTAGGCAGTTAACAGTTGGTGTTCTGTTCTTTTTTATTGGTTTATACAATGGGTTAACATTGGACTATTCATACTCTATGGGTGAGAATGTATATTATTAGACAAGATAGCCTTTGTCAACGTGAATAGACCTGGAAGGGATGACTTTCTAGATGAATATGGGGACATTACTTGATAATACCAGTAGGTTGTTGATATACCCCTTTTTTATTAGATATAGAACATCACAGTAATGATAAAAGGTCATCTATATTATATTGGATAGATATATTCTCCCTGTGATAGGTATGATGGAGAAAGAATTTACTTACTCTTTATCCTCATATTTATCTATCTGATATGTGACATTAATAGATATATACATCGGGATCCTCTCAGTAGATGCTGCAGGTTATGCGGTCAGTGTCAGTTGTGGTAACGCATGATCGGCGATCCTGACACTTTGCATTGCATCACTACGGGTGACCAATGCACTGAGGAGGTATCCGAGTAGATAATATAATATATAGGTGGAATGCGGAAGTAAGGTTGTGGCGCGGTGATGGGCCGCGGTGATGGCGCGGCCTCTGTGATGACAGATGACCGGCGCATGCGCAGACGCACTATCAGTGCGGTTTGCCCATTTCTGACGTGGCCGCTGGGCCCGACGACCGGCGCATGCGCAGACGCACCTTTAGTGCGGTTTGCCCATTTCTGATATGGCCGCTGTGCCCTACTGTGGCTTAGAGCGTGTTCTCGCGATAGTTGTAGCTCGACACATACGCAGAGGGTGCGGTTCAACTTAGATGGACGCACCAATGTGTGAGGAGGTCAACTAAAGATGACATCAAAAAAATCAAATCATGGTGTTTGCGTGGCGCCAACTTGTTCCGCGGCGCTTTCGGGTAGTTATTGCTTGTTGCCCCCCACCAGGCTGGGTTCTCATTTTGCCTGCCTCGGAGGGATGGAGGGCTGGGTCGACCTTGAGCCGGCTACCTGATTCATGTGGGGATCGAACTTGCGACCTCCAGGTCGTAGGCGAGAACTTACACTCTGCACCACACGAGGCTCATATGACATCATCAACGATGCGCCGGATAACAGCTGAGACGTGTGGAGAGAGGTAATCAGTGATGAGACACTCCTGTGCATGTTTGTATGTCATTGGTTAATGGTGTTCACATTTCCTATATATATGGTGCACTTTGTATGATATGTATTGGCTTGAGGAAGGTCTATTACGACCGAAACGTTGCCGTAATTTTTGTAATGGGGAAATAAATCTTGTATTTTTCTACATTGCTGAATGCTGCCAGTCACTATTTCCTTATTCCTATTCCACGCGCTGAGATATAGACATGAGGGTGCTCTGACTATCCAGCGACATACTGTCTTCCCCCGCCTCCGTTTCCGCCCGCAAAGCATCAGCCTTAATGCTTTGCAGGGAACTTCTCAACAGGCATAGCAAGGGAATGGGGACGCTAATGATTGCAGCATTGCCGCTCACCATCAGGGTGGACTCCTCAAAGTTTCCAAGGACCTGGCAGATATATGCCATCCAGGCCCACTCCTCTGTAAAGAATTGAGGAGGCTGACTCCCACTTCGCTGCCCATGTTGGAGTTGGTATTCCACTATAGCTCTACGCTGCTCATACAGCCAGGACAACATGTGAAGCGTAGAGTTCCACCATGTGGGCACGTCGCAAAACAGTCGGTGCACTGGCAGATTAAACCGATGTTGCAGGGTGGCAGCGTCCGTGTTGGACTTGCGGAAATGTGCGCTGACCCGGCGCACCTTGCCGAGGAGGTCTGACAAGCACAGGTAGCTTTTCAGAAAGCGCTGAAGCACGAAATTAAAGACGTGGGCCAGGCATGGCACGTGTATGAGGCTGACGAGCTGCAGAGCCGCCACCAGGTTACGGCCATTGTCACACACGACCATGCCCGGTTGGAGGCTCAGTGGTGAAAGCCAGAGGTCGGTCTGCTCTGTCAGACCGTGCAACAGTTCGTGGGCCGTGTGCCTCTTCTCTCCTAAGCTGAGTAGTTTCAGCACGGCCTGCTGACACTTGCCCACCGCTGTGCTGTCACGCGACACTTACTGCTGGCGACGTGCTGCTGCTGACAAGTCTTGATTGCAAGGTAGAGGTTGCATTGGAGGAGGAGGAGGTGGCATACACCGCCGCAGATACCAGCACCGATCTGGGGCCCGCAATTGTGGGGGTGGGTAGTACATGAGCGGTCCCAGGCTCTGACTCGGTCCCAGCCTCCACTAAATTCACCCAATGTGCCGTCAGGGAGATATAGTGGCCCTGCCCGCCTGTGCTTGTCCACGTGTCCGTTGTTAAGTGAACCTTGGCAGTAACCGAGTTGGTGAGGGCGCGTACAATGTTACGTGAGACGTGGTCGTGCAGGGCTGGGACGGCACACCGTGAAAAATAGTGGCGACTGGGGACAGAGTAGCGCGGGGCTGCCGCCGCTATCATGTTTTTGAAAGCCTCAGTTTCCACCAGCCTGTAGGGGAGCATCTCCAGGCTGATCAATTTGGCTATGTGGACATTTAAAGCTTGAGCGTGTGGGTGTGTGGCGGCGTATTTGTGCTTTCGCTCCAACGATTCTCTTAGCGACAGCTGGACGCTGCGTTGAGAGACATTGCTGGATGGGGCCGAGGACAGCGGAGGTGAGGGTGTGGGTCCAGGCCAGGAGACGGTTGTGCCTGTGTCCTGAAAGGGGGGTTGGATCTCAGTGGCAGGTTGGGGCACAGGGGGAGAGGCAGTGGCGCAAGCTGGAGGCGGTGAACGGCCTTCGTCCCACCTCGAGGGGTGCTTGGCCATCATATGCCTGCTCATGCTGGTGGTGGTGAGGCTGGTGGTGGTGGCTTCCCGGCTGATCTTGGCGCGACAAAGGTTGCACACCACTGTTCGTCGGTCGTCCGTCGTCTCAGTGAAAAGCTGCCACACCTTAGAGCAGCTTGGCCTCTGCACGGTGGCTTGGTGCGAGGGGGTACTTTGGGAAACAGCTGGTGGATTATTCGCTCTTGCCCTGCCTCTACCCCTGGCTACCCCACTGCCTCTTATAACCTGTCCTGCGGCTGCAATTGCCTCCTCCTCTGAAGACCTGTCCTCAGTTGGCTTATCACACCAGGTGGGGTCAGTCACCTCATCGTCCAGCGGCCCTTCCTCTGAATCCTCTGTGCGCTCCTCCCTCGAACTTACTGCCTTCACTACTACCTCACTGATAGACAACAGTGTCTCATCGTCATCGTCCTCCTCACCCACTGAAAGGTCTTGAGACAGTTGCCAGAAGACCCCAGCCTCATCCCCCGGACCCCGGGAACTTTCCAAAGGTTCGGCATCGGTCACGATAAACTCCTCCGGTGGGAGAGGAACCATTGCTGCCCAATCTGGGCAGGGGCCCGAGAACAGTTCCTGGGAGTCTGCCTGCACCTGGAGGCTGGAAGGAAGCAGCCAGAGGATTCAGAGTTGCAGCAGTGGACGGCGTAGAAGACTGGGTGGTTGATAGATTGCTGGATGCACTTTCTGCCATCCACGACAGGACCTGCTCACACTGCTCATTTTTTAATAAAGGTCTATGACGTGGACCCAAAAATTGCGATATGAAGCTGGGGACCCCAGAAACTGTCCTCTCTCCTACTCCCGCAGCAGCCGGCTGCGATTCACCTGGACCAGAAACTCGTCCTATGCCCACACCCTCACTTGGGACTCCGCGTCCTCCACCGCGACCGTGTCCACGTCCTCTGCCCCTACCCCTACCCCTCAGCATGCTGGATTAAGAATCGAGCAGAGACAGAGCGGTGTAAAAATGTTTGTGAATTATTGCCGCGCAGTTGGCGGCTGCCAGCGGTAATATAACGCTAAATGAAGCCAGAGATAAATTATAAGGAAGGCTGCACTTAGGCCTAGCTGTGAACTATGCAGTTTGGATTGGCGTGAAGTCCCACAGGCCACGCAGGCAAATATACTGGGTAAGCATTAGCCGTAAAAAGGAATTTTTTTTTAAATCTCCTTATTTTACTCTGCAATGCAGGCTGAGACTAGGCAGTGTGTATTGCACTTTCAATCTATGGGCGTCCGGCAGACCGTGAACTTCTGAGACAGCACACGTATAAC
This sequence comes from Eleutherodactylus coqui, assembly GCF_035609145.1. Lineage (NCBI taxonomy): Eukaryota > Metazoa > Chordata > Amphibia > Anura > Eleutherodactylidae > Eleutherodactylus > Eleutherodactylus coqui. Next base: position 254,105,294 of record NC_089839.1, on the reverse strand, counting down.
AGAGCGTTGTAGAAAATGTGGGGTTTCTTGGCGTACACTTAGAGGCAGAGTGAACTGAGGCGACGCAAAGTGCGGACAGAAAAATGTTTAAATGAAGGCTGCACGCAGGCTAGGCTGTGCAATACAGAGGTACTACAACTCCCAGCAACCACGGAGTTAAATGCACACGGTCGCAGGTTGCCCTAAGAAGAACCGTTGGGGTTCTTGTAGACAGGATTCTACACTACCACTGTCCCTGCCTGACCAATACTTCCCCTATACTCAAGTACACACTGCAGCCTGAGAACGCTACAGCCTGCACGCCCGATATACATAAAAAGAAAATTTGTGCAAAACTGCTCACAGCAGCCACAACAGTAATGCACTAGGTGAGCTGTGCCCCTCAGAAGGGCCGTTGTGGTTCTTGAAAACGCTAACACTGTCCCTATAGCAGCAGAAGCATCAGCAGCACTTTCCCTGATCTCTCTTAGCGTGTGTCTGTGGCGAGCCGTGGGCGGGGCAGATTTAAATACTCGGGGGTCACTTGATCTCACCAGCCACTCACTGCAGGGGGGTGGGATAGGGCTGAAACGTCACAGGAGGAAGTTGTAATGGCTTCCCTGTGTTTCTATTGGACAGAAAAGGGCGCAAATTTCTCAGGGAAGGAAATGTAATGGAGTCGAGTGCCGCGTGGTGCTCGCCTCGAGTAACGAGCATCTCGAACACCCTAATGCTCGAACGAGCATCAAGCTCAGACGAGTGCGCTCGCTCATCTCTAGTAGTAATATTAGAGCATTTGAAGAAGGTTTATGTCTTTATGTGAAGTCAAAAGCCAGAAAACACTCAAATATAAGTAGCTTATAAATGTTGGATTCCTTTTATCGTAGTACTTACATATGCTACTGTTTGCCTTCACTAACTTAAAAATGGCCACTAAGAACTGTACACAGGTGTATGGTAGGACCGCTAGATTTTTACACATAACTTGGGACATAGAGAAACAGCACTCCATATCTCATAGCAGATTATTAGGAAAATGCTTTTAATAAACCTAATTATTTTTTGGGGAAAAACAGAGGATACATTTTAGAGGATTTCCTTTCTTAATTTGGATAAAGTAAAACCCTGATCTGAGTATCAGTGTCCTCAAACGTTACAGTGATTTACAAAGTTTTCATAACATGAACAAAATTATCTGTTTAACAAATTTTTGGGTGCCGATTTCAGATCTGACCTTAAAAATAGCTATCATGACAAGTTTTATTTGCTATAGTAACTCCTTTCTAACAGGAGTGCAAATATACTGCAAATTGATTACCGGTTGATTCCACCCTAACCATACCTCCGTTACATCTGAAAACCCCCCGCTGCTATTTAATGCATATGTTGTGTAGGGTTCAATACTGTGTGTGTATATATATATATATATATATATATATATATATATATATACACTACCGTTCAAAAGTTTGGGGTCACATTGAAATGTCCTTATTTTTGAAGGAAAAGCACTGTACTTTTCAATGAAGATAACTTTAAACTAGTCCTAACTTTAAACAAATGCACTCTATACATTGCTAATGTGGTAAATGACTATTCTAGCTGCAAATGCCTGGTTTTTTGTGCAATATCTACAAAGGTGAATAGAGGCCCATTTCCAGCAACTATCACTCCAGTGTTCTAATGGTACAATGTGTTTGCTCATTGGCTCAGAAGGCTAATTGATGATTAGAAAACCCTTGTGCAATCATTTTCACACATCTGAAAACAGTCTAGCTCGTTACAGAAGCTACAAAACTGACCTTCCTGTGAGCAGATTGAGTTTCTGAAGCATCACATTTGTGGGGTCAATTAAACGCTCAAAATGGCCAGAAAAAGAGAACTTTCATCTGAAACTCGATAGTCTATTCTTGTTCTTAGAAATGAAGGCTATTCCATGCGAGAAATTGCTAAGAAATTGAAGATTTCCTACAACGGTGTGTACTACTCCCTTCAGAGGACAGCACAAACAGGCTCTAACCAGAGTAGAAAAAGAAGTGGGAGGCCGCGTTGCACAACTAAGCAAGAAGATAAGCACATTAGAGTCTCTAGTTTGAGAAACAGACGCCTCACAGGTACCCAACTGGCATCTTCATTAAATAGTACCCGCAAAACACCAGTGTCAACATCTACAGTGAAGAGGCGGCTGCGGGATTTTGGGCTTCAGGGCAGAGTGGCAAAGAAAAAGCCATATCTGAGACTGGCCAATAAAAGAAAAAGATTAAGATGGGCAAAATAACACAGACATTGGACAGAGGAAGACTGGAAAAAAGTGTTGTGGACGGATGAATCCAAGTTTGAGGTGTTTGGATCACAAAGAAGAACGTTTGTGAGACGCAGAACAAATGAAAAGATGCTGGAACAATGCCTGACGCCATCTGTTAAGCATGGTGGAGGTAATGTGATGGTCTGGGGTTGCTTTGGTGCTGGTAAGGTGGGAGATTTGTACAGGGTAAAAGGGATTCTGAATAAGGAAGGCTATCACTCCATTTTGCAACGCCATGCCATACCCAGTGGACAGCGCTTGATTGGAACCAATTTCATCCTACAACAGGACAATGACCCTAAACACACCTCCAAATTGTGCAAGAACTATTTACAGCAGAAGCAGGCAGCTGGTATTCTATCGGTAATGGAGTGGCCAGCGCAGTCACCAGATCTGAACCCCATTGAGCTGTTGTGGGAGCAGCTTGACCGTATGGTACGCCAGAAGTGCCCATCCAACCAATCCAACTTGTGGGAGATGCTTCTAGAAGTGTGGGGTGAAATTTCACAAGCTTACCTCAACAAATTAACAGCTAGAATGTCAAAGGTGTGCAATGCTGTAATTGCTGCAAAAGGAGGATTCTTTGACGAAAGCAAAGTTTGATGTAAAAACAATGTTATTTCAAATACAAATCATTATTTCTAACCTTGTCAATGTCTTGACTCTATTTTCTATTCATTTCACAACGCATGGTGGTGAATAAGTGTGACTTTTCATGGAAAACACAAAATTGTTTGGGTGACCCCAAACTTTTGAACGGTAGTGTATATATATATATACATATATATATATATATATATATATATATATATATATATATATATATATATATAATGTGTAAAACTGCCATATAATTCCCATATGATTTTCAAAGTCAGTAAGCAATGATCAAATCCACCAAACACTTCCTGTAGCTGCAAATAAGATTTCACAGGGTTGAGGAGGAAGTTTGAAGCATTCGTCCCTGGAAATTTGTTTCAGTTTATAAATATTTCTGGGATGCCTTGTGCGCACATCTCTATTCAGGTCATGCCACTGTAACGTAACAGGGTTAAGGTCAGAACTCTAACCCGACCATTTCAAAAAACCATAAACCCTCTTTTTTCAAACACTATCTAGTTGACATACTTGTGTGTTTAAGTAATTTTTTTTGTTGCAACGTGCAATGTTTCTTTAGCTTGAGATCATGGACTGCTGCCCTTACATTCTTCTGTAAAATATTTTGATACACTTTAGAATTTGCTGTTCCCTCAGTGATTACAAGGGATCCAGACAGTAAAGCATCTCTAAACCATGATAGTCCACCACTATGCTTCACAGTTGGGATAAGGTTTTTGTGTTGGTGTGCAGTAGTTTCTTCCTACAAACCTAACATAGTGCATTTGTGTTAAAAAGTTCCACCTCTAGGCCCCTACCTCCATATTTCGTGGAATTGCGCGAGGCTGGTGCCTTTTCAGAAGGGAGTGGAGGAGGCGCTGAGGAAGATTAAACCAAATTTCTCCCTTACGCCCGAGATGGCTTTCCTTTGGAGACCTTCCCTGGCTTTTCAGCCTCTTAAAGGGGTTGTCCCGCGGCAGCAAGTGGGGTTATACACTTCTGTATGGCCATATTAATGCACTTTGTAATATACATCGTGCATTAAATATGAGCCATACAGAAGTTATTCACTTACCTGCTCCGTTGCTGGCGTCCCCGTTGCCATGGTGCCGTCTAGTTTCAGCGTCTAATCGCCGGATTAGACGCGCTTGCGCAGATGGTTCTTTTCCCTTCGGCATCATCGGCGTTCTGGCTCCGCCCCCTTGTACGCGGCATCGCGTAGCTCCGCCCCCGTCACATGTGCTGATTCCAGCCTCCTGATTGGCTGGAATCGGCACATGTGACGGGGCGGAGCTACGCGATGACGCGTACAAGGGGGCGGAGCCAGAACGCCGATGCTGCCGAGCCAAGCCGAAGGTAAAAGAACCATCTGCGCAAGCGCGTCTAATCCGGCGATTAGACGCTGAAACTAGACGGCACCATGGCAACGGGGACGCCAGCAACGGAGCAGGTAAGTGAATAACTACTGTATGGCTCATATTTAATGCACAATGTATATTACAAAGTGCATTAATATGGCCATACAGAAGTGTATACCCCCACTTGCTATCGTGGGACAACCCCTTTAAGGATAAGCTGATAGCATTTCTTATAGATGCTGCTAAGACATTGATACCTCTACACCGGCAACGCGAGGCACCCCCTTCTTTGTCACAGTGGAAGGAGAGGGTCGACATGACCTTCAATCTGGAGGAGTTATCCAGCTGGCAGAGGAATACCCATGATAAATTCCTTGGAATCTGGTCTCCTTGGTGTGAGTTGAGACTCATGGAGATTTTCTCGCTCTGATTTAGGTATTGCACGTATCCCTCCTCGCCCTTATCACCCCATCCCCCCCATTCTCCTACCCTTTCCCTACCCTGCCACATACCTCCCTATTCCCTGTCTTTGTCCTTTTCTTTCTTAAGTTATGTCTTTGGCGACTTGAAGGATATCCCCATGTCCTATATCCCTTTTCTCCTTTTTTTTTTTTTTAGCGTTATGTGACGATTGAATTTTTCCATCTCATCACCCTGCTAATAGTTGATGTACAATGATTTCAATTTATGTACCACTCATGAGGTCATTGGTTTGCCGATACCATATATCTACTTGTCACAAATCGCTTGTACCCTGTAATATCAAAAAATGTTAATAAAAATCTGATTTGAAAAAATCAAAAAAAAAAAGTTTCATCTCTTGTTTCATCTGTTCATGGAACATTTTCACATTCTGAGAAGCATTGTGGAACATTCAGGTTGTCTATGGCAAACATGATATGAGCAATAATATTATTTTTACACATTTGTGGCTTCCTTCATGGTGTTGTTCCATGAACACCATTCTTTTTTTGCTGATTTTTAATAGTGAACACATAGGTTTTTGCAGTATTTAGAGTCTTCTGTAGGTCTTTTGCTGTTAACCTTTGGGTTTTTTTCATCTTTTTCAATATTGCCTGTTGTGCACTTGCAGTGAGCTTAGCAGGATGCCCACTTCTATAGAGAGTAGAAACACTGCAGAATTTTCTCAATTTGTAAATAATATGTACATCTTTTGTGGGCTTTCCCAGCTTCATGCATCTTTATAAAACGTCTTATGAGGTCTTCTGAAAGTCGTTTAAAAAACATGGTTCATAGTAATTAGTCTTGAGAAGAACAGTTGTATCAACAGCCAGGCTCTGATTGCCCTTATTTAATGGGCAAAGCACCTGTCAAATCCACACTTCTAATTTCATTTTTGCAAATTAGCTCTGCATAAATCCTTAATTCACAGATTAATTTACTGAATCTGCTCAATAAAAGATATGAATGGTACAACTGTGTGTGAGTTATTAGCTTAGTTAGGTTGTGTTTGTCTATAATTGTGACTTAAATAACAATCAGGACAGATTTTATTAGTAATCAATGCAGAAATCCAGATAATTACAAAGGGTTCACTTGCCTTTCTTGGAATTGTATGTGTCTGTCCAGCCTTACAAACTATGTTACTATGTAGTTACATATTGTGTACTGCTTGTATATTAATAGTTTATACATTATATGTATAAGCAATGTATTTAGTATCCCGATAAATATTATATCCCCTTCTCGACATCTGCCATACAGGTACAGCACAGTGAAAACGAGTCACTATGTCTATTGACATGCTGAGTAAGTAAAGATGGCTGTGACCCTGTTTACCCATCACCCAGTGGTCATTGTGACCCCCCCCCCCCCCTCAGATTGGCAATTGCTCTGGTCAACCTGTAAATTCACACCAGCCAATCACAGTGTTTTTAATATCAAATCTGACCAATGTGCCCAGTAACATAGTAAATGGTGGTGATTGGTGCTTTTTAGGACAAAAGGCCATTGTTGGTGGTACTATCTCAATGAGCACTGTGATTGGCCAGTCTGTGCAACCGAACAATCACTGCATTAGTGGCCATTGTAAATTAAACATCACCACTCTGCTTGTCTCACTCCAGACTCTCATTGCAAGCATCGTGACCCCCCCCCCCCCCAGATTGGCACTGTGTTATGACCATGCTGACCTGTGTTGGTGGCTTTAGTGATGCTCAGTTGTGGCTTTAGTGGCTGCATATCTCCATTTGTCCCTGTCACTTTAATACCATTTAATCTCTGTATTATTCTACTTTCCTCTGTGTTTCCTGCTTCCTGCCCTTAAGTGGTCCCTGATATATCATTAATCAGCCCCTTTTGTGGGGTGCAGGGGTGTATATAATTTCCCAAATCCCTTCCAGTTGCTTCATCTGACTGGCCCTATTTGTTATCCACCTGACTGTGCTGCCTGCTCCTGAGTGCTGATTGTCTATACAGTGATATATCTCTAATCAGCCCCTTTTATAACCCTCAAGTTCTTCCTACCGATGTAGCAAAGTTTAATCTGTGTGGGTTGTAAATTTCTACAAGTTATCTTATCTTAAAGGGGTTACCAGCGAAGAGTGGACCATTGTTTTGCATGAAAATCATCTTGTTACTAAAGGAATAGTTGATTGAAGACTACAGTTTGTGCTCTAACCTTGGAAATGGCGAACGGCGTGTCAGTCACATAGTTAAATGAGGACACTCTTACATATCAATTATTAGACATTTCCAGTGAAAAAAACATTTAGTTGCCATACCAACAAAACAAAATGCACGTGACTGCTGTATTATTCATAGACTAAGATAATAATCTTTCTATCTTGGGAAAATTTGATTACAAGAGTCAGGAGGTTATTTCCTTCACTTATACCTTACAAAGCACTTTTTATTTTGCGTCACTGATTTTTTTAGTTGATATTGCTGCATAGGGCACACATGTCATACATTGTTAAGGCATACGCAGAATTTAGGAGATCATTTTATAATTTATACATGATAGAGTATTAGTCTGAGAAATACAGATTATTTACTTTTTTTGCTGTAATCCAAAGAAGCATTTTCAATTTTTTAATTGCTGTTCCATTTCACAAGAAGGGTGTAATACGCCAGCGTGTGAACTGGCATTTTGATTGCAAAAAAAATGATCGGTCTGCTAGCACGGACGTATCAGCCTGCTTTTTGCCATCTCTTCATTTTGTTCATACGAAGATACATTCTGTACCAGCAAACATATTTATGCATATGCTGGTCTGAATAATCTGCTACTGTGGCTATTGTTCTCCATAAACTGCATATATGTACCGAATTGTCTTTCAATGCATCCTGTAGAAATATTCCACATCTGAGAAAGGTCTCTTAGGCTCCTTCTTGTACAAAGACCCGGGTGCAATGATTACCTCTGTACGACCCAGCTGTCAACATAAATGCTGCCTGTTTCCAATATTAGTATTTTGTCACTAAATCTGTGAACACTTAGGTCCTATAACTAACTCTCATATAGAGAGATCTCTCTCACTTGATGCTCGCCCGAGTATTAGGGTACTCGAGAGGCTCGTTACTCGAGACGAGCACCACGCGGTGTTCGAGTCACTTCCATTTCCTTCCCTGCAAGTTTACCGCCATCTTCTGGCCAATAAACATGCAGGGAAGGCATTACAACTTCCTCCTGTGATGTTCCTGCCCTATCCCACTCCCCTGCAGTGAGTGGCTGGTGAGATCAAGTGACCGCCGAGTACGTAAAGCGGTCCCGCCCGCGGCTCGCCACAGACACACACTGGCAGAGATTAGGGAAGGTGCTGTTGCTCATTCAGGCATAGTGTTAGCATCTTCAAGAACCCCAACGGTCCTTCTTAGGGCCACATCTGACTGTGTGCATTACTGTTGTGGCTACTGGGAGCAGTTTTGCACCAACATTTTTTTTTTTTCATCTCAGGCTCTGCAGGCTATTACAGCTATAGTGGTCTCAGTCTGCAGTCAATTATACAGAGTATAGGGGCAGTACTGGTCAGGCAGGGACAGTGGTAGTGTACTATCCTGTCAACAAGTACCCCAAAAAAGCTCCTGCTTAGGGCTACCTGTGCGCGTGTGCAGTTTACTGCGTGGCTGCTAGGAGTTGTAGTGGCTCACTATTAGCCAGCTAGGCCTTTCTGCAGCCCAGCATATATTTTTTTTAGCCTACTTTTTTACACCCTCTTCGCATCCCGTCAACTTCACACACAGCGTACGGCCACAGCTGCTGATAGAGGGAAAGACATATACACGCTATCTAGGCTGCTGCATTTTTTTTAAAAATCTGGAAAAACACTCCTCCTTTGGGCGACCTGTGAGCGTGTGCTTTACTCTTGTAGGGGCTCACTATTAGCCAGCTAGGCCTTTCTGCAGCCCAGCGTATAATTTTTTTGACCTACAGTGTGCGTTACATAACCGCTGTCAGCCTCCAACTTCACGCCACTAATTGCATAATTATTCGGACCGCTCTGTGTCTGCTCTATTAGTAATACACCATGCTGAGGGGTAGGGGTAGGCCTAGAGGACATGTCCGTGGACGCGGGCGAGGACGCGGAGGTCCAAGGGAGGGTGTGGGCACAGGCCGAGTTCCTGGTCCAGGTGAATCGCAGCCGGCTGATGCGGGATTAGGAGAGAGGCAAGTTTCTGGGGTCCCCAGCTTTATATCACAATTTTTGGGTCCACGTGGTAGACCTTTATTACAAACTGAGCAGTGTGAGCAGGTCCTGTCGTGGATGGCAGAAAATGCATCCATCAATGTATCGACCATCCAGTCTTCTACGCCGTCCACTGCGGCAACTCTGAATCCTCTCGCTGCTGCTCCTCCTTGCTCCCAGCCTCCTCAATCCATGAAAATGACACATTCTGATGAGCAGACAGACTCCCAGGAACTGTTCTCGGGCCCCTGCCTTGATTGGGAAAAATGGTTCCTCTCCCACCTGAGGAGTTTGTCGTGACCGATGCCCAACCTTTGGAAAGTTCCCGGGGTCCGGGTGATGAGGCTGGGGACTTCCGGCAATTGTCTCAAGAGCTTTCAGTGGATGAGGAGGTCGATGATGATGAGACACGGTTGTCAATCTGTGAGGTAGTAGTAAGGGCAGTAAGTCCGAGGGAGCAGCTCACAGAGAATTCGGAGGAAGAGCCGCTGAACGATGAGGTGACTGACCCCACCTGGTTCGCTAAGCCAACTGAGGAGAGGTCTTCAGAGGGGGAGGCAAGTGCAGCAGCAGGACAGGTTGGAAGAGGCAGTGGGGTGGCCAGGGGTAGAGGGAGGGCCAGAGCGAAGACTCCCCCAACTGTTTCCCAAAGCACCCCCTCGCGCCAAGCCACCCTGCAGAGGCCTAGGTCTTAAAAGGTGTGGATGTTTTTCAGTGAGAGCGCAGACGACCGACGAACAGTGGTGTGCAACCTGTGTCGCGCCAAGATCAGCCAGGGTGCCACCAGTACCAACCTCACCACCCCCAGCATGCGCAGGCATATGATGGCCAAGCACCCCACAAGGTGGGACGAAGGCCGTTCACCGCCTCCGGGTGGCACCACTGCCTCTCCCCCTGTGCCCCAACCTGCCACTCAGATCCAACCCCCCTCTCAGGACACAGACACGAGCGCCTCCCAGCCTGCACCCACACCCTCACCTCCGCTGTCCTCGGCCCCATCCAGCAATGTCTCTCAGCGCAGCATCCAGCTGTCGCTAGCGCAAGCGTTGGATCGCAAGCGCAAATACGCCGCCACGCACCCGCACGCTCAAGCTTTAAACGTGCACATTGCGAAATTGATCAGCCTGGAGATGCTGCCGTGCAGGCTTGTGGAAACGGAGGCTTTCAAAAACATGATGGTGGCGGCGGTCCCGCGCTACTCAGTCCCCAGTCGCCACAATTTTTTCCGGTGTGCCGTTCCAGCCCTACACCAGCACGTCTCCTACAACATCAATCGTGCCCTCACCAACGCGGTTACTGGGAAGGTCCACTTAACCATGGACCCGTGGACAAGTACTGGCCGGCAGGGCCACTATATCTCCCTGACAGCACATTGGGTGAATTTGGTGGAGGCTGGGACCGAGTCAGAGCCTGGGACCTCACACGTCCTACCCACCCCCAGAATAGCGGGTCTTTCCTCGGTTCTGGTATCTGCGGTGGTCTATGCCACCTCCTCTAAACCCTCCCCTTCCTCCTACGCAACCTCTACCTCTCAATTAAGAAAAGTGAGCAGCACGTCGCCAGCAGTCGGTGTGGCGCGGCGCGGAAGCACAGCGGTGGGCAAGCGTCAGCAGGCCGTGCTGAAACTACTCAGCCTAGGTGACAAGAGGCACACAGCCCCTGAACTGTTGCCGGGTCTGACAGAGCAGACCGACCTCTAGCTTTCACCGCTGAGCCTCCAACCGGTCATGGTTGTGTGTGACAACGGCCATAACCTGGTGGCAACTTTGCAGCTCGGCAGCCTCACACACATGCCATGCCTGGCCCACGTCTTCAATCTGGTGGTTCAGCGGTTTCTGAAAAACTATGCGTACTTGTCTGACCTGCTCGGCAAGGTGCGCCGCGTCTGCACACATTTCCGCAAGTACACCACGGACGCTGCCACCCTGCGGACCCTGCCACATAGGTTTAATCTGCCAGAGCACTGGCTACTGTGCGATGTGCCCACACGGTGTAATTCTATGCTCCACATGTTGGCCAGGCTGTATGAGCAGCGCAGAGCAATAGTAGAATAACAACTCCAACATGGGCGGCGTAGTGGGAGTCAGCCTCCCCAATTCTTTACCGAGGAGTGGGCCTGATGGCAGACATCTGCCAGGTCCTCGGAAACTTTCAGGAGTATACCCAGATGGTGAGCGGCGATGCTGCAATCATTAGCATCACCATTCCTCTGCTATGCCTGCTGAGAAGTTCGCTGCAAAGCATAAAGGCTGACGGTTTGCGGTCGGAACAGGAGATGGGAGAAGAGAGTATGTCGCTTGATAGTCACCCTGATGTCTATATCTCAGCACGTTTTGGAGGAGGAGGAGGAGGAGGGGGAGGAGCAGGAGGAGGGGGGGGGGGGGGAGAGACAGCTAGGCACACTGCAGAGGGTACCCATGCTGCTTGCCTCTCATCTGTTCAGCGTGTATGGGCTGTGGAGGAGGAGGATCCTGAAAGTCATCTTCCTAGTGAGGACAGCGATGTGTTGCATACTGGTACCCTGGCACACATGGCTGACTTCATGTTAGGCTGCCTTTCTCATGACCCTCGCGTTAGACGCATTCTGGCCACTACGGATTACTGGGTGTACACCCTGCTCAACCCAAGGTACAAGGAGAACCTTTCCACTCTCATTCCCGAAGAGGAAAGGGGTTCGAGAGTGATGCAATACCACAGGGCCCTGGTGGACAAACTGATGTTAAACTTCCCATCGGACAGTGCTAGTGGCAGAAGGCGCACTTCCGAGGGCCAAGTAGCAGGGGAGGTGCGCAGATCAGGCAGCATGTTCAGCGCAGGCAGGGCAACACTCTCCAAGGCCTTTGCCAGCTTTATAGCTCCCCAGCAAGACTGCTTCACCACTCCCCAGTCAAGGCTGAGTCGGAGGGAGCACTGTAAAAAGATGGTGAGGGAGTATGTAGCCGATCGTACCAGCGTCCTCCGTGATGCCTCTGCTCCATACAACTACTGCGTGTCAAAGATGGACACGTGGCACGAACTTGCGCTGTATGCTCTGGAGGTGCTGGGTTGCCCTGCCGCTAGCGTCTTGTCAGAGAGGGTGTTTAGTGCAGCTGGGGGAATCATCATGAATAAGCGTACCCTCCTGTCAACTGCCAGTGCCGACATGCTTACACTCATAAAGATGAACAAAGCCTGGATTTCCCCAGACTTCTCTTCTCCACCGGCGGAGAGCAGCGGAACCTAAAGATTCTTTTCGCTGCAACCGCAGATAAAAGCACTCCTCTCTATCACCGGTAAAACAGGGCATTTCTCTTTGTCAATATGTCTCTGACATTAGTCCTCCTCCTGCTACTCCTCCTCCAGAAACAACCCGTCATCGCGCTGAACGGCCAATTTTTCTGCGGCCCAAAAGGCTCATCTACATCTACCAATGTTTTTACAATTTTCAAAGTTTCAAGGGCTGCCTCCAGGCTCTGTTACAAATTAAGCAACAGTGAGCTGTATCTTTCAAAAAATATTTATTGGTTTCACCTGCCCTCTCAGTTGATAAATTTTTCAGAGGTACACTTATTTTTTGGGCCCACGCCTACACTCTTATCCAACTAATTTTTCTGGCCTTCGCCTACGCTCCTTATACCCCAATGTTTCAGAGATTGGCCTATACTATTACTACAGAAATTTTACTGGGGTCTGCCTGCCTATGCTTCTGCTACAAGAAAGTTACAGGGGTCTGCCTATACTGCTGCCACTGAAATGTTACAGGGGTCTGTCTATACTGCTGCCACGTAAATGTTACAGGGGTCTGCCTATACTGCTGCCACAAGGATGTTACTAGGGTCTGCCTATACCGCTGCCACTTAAATGTTACAGGGGTCTGCCTATACTACTGCCACTTAAATGTTAGAGAGGTCTGCCTATACTGCTGCCACATAAATGTTACAGGGGTCTTCCTATACTGCTGCCACAAGAATGATACTGGGGTCTGCGTATACTTCTGCCACGTAAATCTTACAGGGGTTTGCCTATACTGCTGCCACAAGGATGTTACTGGGGTCTGCCTATACTGCTGCCACTTAAATTTTACATGGGGTCTGCCTATACTGCTGTCACAAGGATGTTACTGTGGTCTGCCTATACTGTTGCCACTTAAATGTTACAGGTGTCTGCCTATACTTCTGCCACTTAAATGTTAGAGGGGTCTGCCTATACTTCTGTCACGCAAATGTCACAGGGGTCTTCCTATACTGCTGCCACAAGGATGTTACTGGGGTCTGCGTATACTTCTGCCACGTAAATTTTACAGGGGTTTGCCTATACTGCTGCCACAAGGATGTTACTGGGGTCTGCCTATACTTCTGCCACAAGGATGTTGCTGTGGTCTGCGTATACTTCTGCCACGTAAATTTTACAGGGGTTTGCCTATACTGCTGCCACAAGGATGTTACAGGGGTGTCTGCCTGTACTGCTGCCACTTAAATGTTACATGGTCTGCCTATACTGCTGCCACAAGGATGTTGCTGGGGTCTGCATATACTTCTGCCACGTAAATTTTACAGGGGTTTGCCTTTACTGCTGCCACAAGGATTTTACAGGGGTCTGCCTGTACTGCTGCCATTTAAATGTTACATGGTCTGCCTATACTGCTGCCACAAGGATGTTGCTGGGGTCTGCATATACTTCTGCCACGTAAATTTTACAGGGGTTTGCCTTTACTGCTGCCACAAGGATGTTACAGGGGTCTGCCTATACTGCTGCCACTTAAATGTTACAGGGTCTGCCTATACTGCTGCCACTTAAATGTTAGAGGGGTCTGTCTATACATCTGCCACGTAAATGTTACAGGGGTCTTCCTATACTGCTACCACAAGGATGTTACTGGGGTCTGCATATACTTCTGCCACGTAAATTTTATAGGGGTTTGCCTATACTGTTGCCACAATGATGTTATTGGGGTCTGCCTATACTGCTGCCACTTAAATTTTACAGGGGTTTGCCTATACTGCTGCCACAAGGATCTTACTGGGGTCTGTGTATACTATGGGTGCACTAAGTCTTCCCATCGCGTTGTTCTACCTATCTGGCCCCCCAAAAAACCCAGAATGACTAGGGCATGCAGTGTGGGCCGAAGCCAACATGTTTTTTCCCTCACGTGACCTCAGCTATCCGGGGCACTGCAATGGGATTTCTTTATGTACCGTCTGTGGGTTCCTGGGAGCCACTCATGTTTTGGGTGCACACAGACTTCCCATAGCGGAGTTGTACCTGCCTGGCACTTTAAAAAAAATCTAGACTGACTAGGGCATGGAGTGTGGGCCGAAGCCAACATGTATTTTCTCTCACGTTACCTCAGCTATCCGGGGCACTGCAATAGGATTTCTTTATGTGCGGTCTGTGGGTTCCTAGGAGCCACCCATGCTGTGGGTGCACACAGACTTCCCATAGTGGAGTTGTACCTGCCTGGCACTTTAAAAAAAAAAACAGACTGACTAGGGCATGGAGTGTGGGCCGAAGCCAACATGTATTTTTTCTCACGTTACCTCAGCTATCTGAGGCACTGCAATGGGATTTCTTTATGTACCGTCTGTGGGTTCCTAGGAGCCACCCATGCTGTGGGTGCACACAGACTTCCCATTGAGATGTTTTACCCGCCTGTCCCCAAAACACTGACAGACTTGGGTAGGGTGCAGAGTGCAGATGGTTTTCCCCCTTTGCGTTGTCGATGAGGTATCCAACACCCGAACAGAATGAGTAGTGTGTGGACACATGGAGTCCCCATTGCTATGTCACTCGCAGCACCTTGGGCCACACAAGGTGTTTGCTGGGACATAGGCTGACCCAGGGCCCGCTCACATACTTCCCACACAGAGTGTTGCTGCATTGTGGAGATGTGTAGAAGTGCTGGGCTGGCAGCTGAGTCGCCTTTATGCTCACGTTTGCAGCTCCTGGCGGAGGTGGCACAGGATTGGAATGAAGATCGAACTTCAATTTCTCATAGATTCTCAACAGCATTGTGGCCTTCAAAGAAGGTCACTACCTGGCGCTGCCAACCCTCTGCAGTGGGTGCCTCCGGTTCCTCCTCATCGCAGACGCACTTATAAATAGACATGAGGGTGGTGTGGCTGTGAAGCCAGCGTGTGGCATGAGGGCAGCTGAAGGCTGCGCAGGGACACTTTTGTGTGCGCTGCGGACGCAGGGTCATGTGGTGGGGGGGGGAGGAGGGGGTTGGGCAGCATGTAACCCAGGAGAAGAGGCAGCGGTGTGTCTCGCAGGCAGTGATTGTGCTTGGTTGGAGGTAGTGTGGTGCTTAGCTAAGGTGTGCCTTGCTAATGAGGGTTTGTCCGAAGTAAAAATTGTTAGGGGGGGGGGCACTCTTTCCACTATTGTGGCTTAATAGTGGGACCTGGGAACCTGAAATGCAGCCCAGCATGTTGCCCCTCGCTTGCCCTATCCGTTTCTGTGTCGTTTCCATCACTTTCGTAGGTTTTCCAGATTTTCACAAATGAAAACCTTAGCGGAGCATGGGTTATATGCAAAAATGCTTGAGTCGCCCATTGACTTCAATGGGGTTCGTTACTCGAAACGAACTCTCGAGCATCGCGGAAAGTTCGAATCAAGCAACGATCACCCGAGCATTTTGGTGCTCGCTCATCTCTAGTCAGTACCTGTAATATAGAGAATGGTGGGTCATCAGCCATTTTGTTGTATGTAACATCCATTTTGTGTGTAATTAGATTGCATTTGTAGTTTTAGTCAACCTTTTTCACCCATTTCCTCACTCCTGCCTGTTGAATATTTGCATTTAGAAAGGCAACTGGGCTCACCTTACCTTGGATAAGAGCTGTGATGTAAATAAGCCCTTCCTTTCTTTTTTGTTCCTGTCTCCAGCTGTCTGTTTGGTTTAGTATTAGCATGAGGAAACCACAGGGTATGATTATTTACTTGTGAAAGTCTAGGGAAAATATTCAACTAGGAGCTGGATTCTCATAGACATGCTGGTTCCCACATTCAAATTGGAGAGAAGTCTTTTGATGAGAATTATTGGTCGTGTGAAGCTCCTAGCCCAATATGAATTATATTTTCACAATTGGGTAGGCCAGCTGAACAAAATGCATCTAAACTCATTGGGGTGCGGAGGCCCAGAACACCCCCACATGGCATATCCACATATCTGGTAACAATTTATGTGTCACATTTGATATTGCTGATTAGATAAAATCATGACCGGATATATGCCAGGTGTATATTCCCGATCGGAGGATCTCCTGCAGAGATATGGCTGAAATGGGGAATTGTGTTTTTTCACAGGTGTGACGCATTTAAACCTCTCTTCTCTGGATGATGTCATAGGGGGATGTGTTCTGGGAAAGCTTTTAAAACTAGGGGCTCAGAGAGGCCGGGTGTCAGACCTTTCGGAGATACGCCACAGCATAAGGACTTTCCCATTAGCTTCCTGTGACTCTGCACAAACAGAACCTTGGGACAAACATCCCAAACCTGGTACCTTTATTTTATTTTCTCCATGTTTTATTTTGAATACTGCCTGTTGTGAATACCTGGAAACCTTATCTCCACTGTAAAAGACTGTAAGCAAAATAGTCCTTCGCTCCTGGATTGTGAAGCATAAACCATAAGTGTACTCGGAAGGAGGGGGGTATGACAAGCAAAAAGCCAAAAGATTGGGTTAATAATTCATAAGTGTGGGTTCCAGCTTACCTGTGATATAAAAGCTGGTGGTGGCAGCCAGTGTGTGTGGGTATTGTAGAGTTTTGGAGCCAATATACTGGATCAAGTAGTGATTTGAGCTTTCAATTTGCATGTGTGCAGAAGCTCGGGAAAGCTGGGTACAAATCTGCCTGTATTCTAACAATTCCATGCTTGCAATTACACTAGAGTGAGCGATCAAGGCTTTGCCGTAACATGTGTTTGCAGTGGTGAAAGCACTTGGAATAGTCGATCCGTGACAAATCGGCGATAAAGGTGGGATCTGTCAGGTCCCCCCTATCCTATCCATGACAAATTGGTGGCAGCAGTGGGATTTAAAATGATAAAACAGTAGGTTATTAAAACGATTGTGCAGGATTAAGCAATTAATCTTTGTACAAAGAAAGTTAGCAGACTCTCTGCGAAGATCATCGCAAAACTTTTACAAGGTTTTGACTCAGTGCTAATATGTAATTTTTCTTTGGAGTAAGGATATACCGTGCGTACCCTCAGACAACCCCCCTATTGATTTTCTATCATATTTTTTTTGGCAAGTGACTGTGCAGGTGGCAGCTGCTTATAAGATGCAGCACAAGGAGGTGCTGATGACCCCCTGTTCGGATAGAGGTCTCCATGAGAATGGAAAGACAAAGAAACAGCTGATACAGTTGCTGGTGGAGGATGATGCCTGGCAGCAACTTGCAGCAAGTCCCATGCAAGGGATGGATGTCTCCCCAGCAGAGGCAGTGGCACAACGAGCCCTAGTAGTCCCAGGCAACACCAGCTCTCAGCAGGACTTGGACTTGTTTACCCAGTGGGCCCTACAGCAGTTGAGTACCATGGACCCTGATTGGTACGTGCAGCTCCTTCTCCAACTGCGAGAGGCCATAGGATGCAAGGCTGAGCAAGAGTCTGCAGAGCACTCGGCTGAACGAGAGGCTGCAGAGCACTGGGCTGAGCGAGAGGCTGCAGAGCGCTGGGCTGAGCGAGAGGCTGCAGAGCGCTGGGCTGAGCGAGAGGCTGCAGAGCACTGGGCTGAGCGAGAGGTTGCAGAGCGCTAAGCTGAGCGAGAGGCTGCAGAGAGTTGGGCTGAGCGTGAGGCTGCAGAGTGCTGGGCTGAGCATGAGGCTGCAGAGCGCTAGGCTGAGCATGAGCACCAACTGCAAATCGAGAGCCAGGGCTCAACCTCACAGATCCGTGACAAGACCTCCTTGGAACCCCAAGTCAAATGACTCCCCTGTGATGGAGCCAGACAGAGACCTGGACACTTTTCTGGGGCTATTTGAAAAGGCGTGCGCCAGTACCAGATACCCCCACCCCCCTCTCTTTCTCCCAGGGAAATGGGCTAAGTTCCTAACCATAAGGCAAAATAGCAATGACAAGGCCCTCAAAGCAGCCTCACTCTGGAGGTGTATCGCCAAAAGTTCTGGGCTCTATGGCTCAGACCCAAAGACAGTCATGCCATTACACGAAATGACTTGGCTACCTCCTTCTAGCAATGGTTCCAAGGACTATCCATCACTACATTGGAGTATATGAAGGACTTAATGATAAAAGAACAGTTGCTAGAGATCTGCTCACAGGATGCACAACAGTTTGTCATAGACCGTAAGCCTGAGATTTCAGTTGAGGCAGCTGAGATCGGCGACGAGTACATTGCCAACAGGATAGCAAGAGCGCGGAAGGCTGTGACAAGCTAGAGAGGGGGTAAGCTGAAACTTGACCCTTCATGCTCCTCTTCCCCAGCCAACAGATCCTCCAGAGGGTCTTTTCCCTCTCTCCCCTCCATGGATACCTGCAAATGTTTTTTCTGCAACAAAGTGGGCCATGTCAGCACCTCCTGCCTTGACAGGAAGAAGAAGGTTCCCTTCTTCAAGCCCCATTGGTGTGCTGCAGGTATTCTCCTGGTGGATGTGGGTGGTCGAAGGTAACTGACAACTTGCAGGCAGTCATTGTGGGAAAGACTGTGACTGTGGGGTTGTGTGACATTGATGCAGAAATGACCCTCATCTGCCCTGAACTTGTGTTCCCTGAGGATAGCATCCCTGGGAAAACCCAGACCATTAAAGGAGTGGGGGGCTCCATCCCTGCTCTGCCCATTGGGGTGCAGGGAGGGGTTTTGGGAGGTTGGGGTATATGATGACCTGTCTACAAATATATTGTTGGGGATGGATTTTGGGCATTTAGTGGCTCGATATGATTCACCTGACTGCCCAAGATCTGATGAAGTGTACAATGGTAATGTCACTGTTGAAACTGTTAAGAATGTCATATTTGTTCCTGTGGTGGAGGGTGGCGCTTTGGAAAGGTGAAGCAGTGACAGCGATGATGCGGTGTGCACCCCTCTCAAGTTAACTGGACTGATGCAGCCTGACAACCCATGACTTGGTGGAGCTCAGTGATGGCACTCCCGTTAGTGATGTCACTGAGGATCTTCCAATGCCTCCGATGGCTAGGGCTGACACATAAGCAGCATGTGGTGATGATGTGGGGTTCACAGCAGCAAAGCCAGTTTATACCACCGCAGGGGGTGGTGCAAAAGGCAGAGGCCCATCAGTACTGAACCCCAGTCTAGAAGAATGTCTGGCTGGATAGGGATAGGTAGTATCTCCCCAGGGTCCAGCTGGCATACTGGCTGTCACCTGCAGCCAGAGTGTCCGGAACGCAGGGAACCCTCTGCCTTCGGGACCCACTCCCTTCCCATCCAGGGGGAAAGTGGGACAGGGGACAGCTTAGAGCTGGGGTCCCATCCTTAACCGCCCTCCTGGCTATCCTCCAGCCAGGAGTTCCAAGCGGCAGGAGTTTCATTCTGATGCCAGCCTGGGGATGTTAAGGGACCGCGCAGAAGAACCCCCCATCTGCGTCTGACAAGGAAAGTTTCTTCTGGGACAAGGGGAGGTTATACCGGGAAACCGTCCTGGGTAACTCTGGGCAGGAATATCTGAGAGAGCAGCATCTGGTAGTGCCCTACCCACTTAGAGAGGAGCTGCTGCGGGTGGCTCATGAGATCCTGCTGACAAGAAACTTAGGGGTTGGTAAAACCAAAGCCCAGCTAGCCCACCATTTCTACTGGCCAGAGGTGGGTACTGACGTAACCAATTACTGTCAGTCCTGCGTGACCTACCAAAGGATGGGGAAGTCTGGGCCTGACCCAAAGGCTGCCATAGTTGCTTTGCCAATCATTGAGGAGCCTTTCCAGAAGGTCGCTGTGGTCCTGATCGGGCCTCTGGCCATTCCAAGCAGCTTTGGGAAATGCTACATCTTGACCGTAGTTGACAATGCCACCCGGTACCCTGAGGCTGTGGCCTTGTCCTCCATGTGGGCCGAGAAGGTGGCTGATGCCCTGATAGCCAAATTTACCCATGTAGGATTTCCCAGGGAGATGCTTACTGATCAGGACCCCAGTTTATGTCCAGCCTCATGCAGTGCCTCTGTAAAAAGATACAGGTGCAACATCTGGTAGCCAGCCCGTAACACCCCCAGACTAATAGTCTGTGTGAGTGGTTCAATGACACCCTAAAGCAGATGCTTAAGATGTTGGTCAAATCCCACGGACGTGACTAGGAGCAGTTTCTCCCACACCTGTTATTTGCTTACAGAGAGGTACCTCATGCCTCAATGGGGTTCTTCCCCTTCGAGCTTCTGTACGGGAGAATTCTTGGCATTAGTAAGAGAATTCTTGGCATTAGTAAGAGAATCCTGGGAAGCAGAACTGGGAAGGCAAGGGAGAGATCCTGGTGGATCTGCTAGCCACCGCTCAGGCGAACAGATCTATTGAGGATGCAGATTTCAACCTGCAGCTCTCTGTAAGCAGAGGTCCCAGCTGCAGGGGGTCTTGCTTCCCTTCCTACCCATCTTCAGTGGGAAACCAGGAAAAACACAGTTGAGAGTTCACCTGGTGACCACTGGGAGCCAAGAGCCAGTTAGGCAGTCGACCTACCGAGTCTCCCTAGAAGTGCAGGCGGATATGAAGCGAGAGATTGAGGAGATGTTGCATCTGGGAGTCATCCAAAAGTCCCAGAATACATGGGTTTCTCCTGTAGTCCTCGTGCCCAAGAAGGACCGGACTAATAGCTCATTGATGCCTTGCATCGATGAGCTATTAGACAGGCTAGCCAATGCCCAGTACATCAGCATTATGGACCTGAGTTAGTTGTATCGGCAGATCCTGACCAAGGAGGCACAAGAGAGGTTTGCTTTCAACACCCCCTTCAGACTCTATTGGTCCAGGATGATGCCTTTCAGCATGAAAAAGGCTTTGGCCACCTTCCAGTGCTTGGTGAATCTTTGAGGAGTTTGAAGAGTGTACAGTAGCATACTTGGATGACACTGCCATCTTCAGCTCCACTTGGCAGGAACACCTGAAGCACCTACCACAGGTGCTCGGGCAGATACAGGCTCCGACCCAGGGAGGTGGCCTATGCCACCATAGAAAAGGAATGCCTGGCCATTGCATGGGCTCTACAGAAGCTGCAGCCATATCTCAACAGTTGCAACTTCACTTATGATGGATCACAAACTGCTCTCAGCTGGTTACACCAGGTTGTGGGGCAAAATGGCAAACTCCACCGATGGAGTCTGGCCCTTCAATAGTATGATTTTTCCTTTCGGCACCTAAAAGGGAGTGAGCATGGAAATGCAGACAGACTATTTCGTCAGGGGGAGGCAGCGGAGAGGGAGTAGTAGGTGGCATGAGGGACCCACCTACAATACCCATTCCAAAGGGGAAGGTGTGATATAGAGACAGGTGGGTCATCATCCATTTTGCTGTATGTATCATCCATTTTGTGTGTAACTAGATTGCATTTGTAGTTTTAGTTCACCCTTTTCACTCATTTCCCTACTCTTGCCTGTTGAATATTCACATTTAGAAAGACAACTGGGCTCACCTTACCTTGGACAAGAGCCGTGCTGTAAATAAGCCCTTCCTTTCTTCTTTGCTTCTGTCTTCACCTGTCTGTTTGGTTTAGTATTAGCATGAGAAAACCACATGGTGTGATCATTCACTTGTGAATAAAGTCCAAGGAAAATTATTCAACTAGGAGTTAGATTCCCACAGACGTGCTGGCACTGACATTCAAATAAAGGAAGAATCTTTTAATAAGGATTATTAGTCGTGTGAAATTCCTATCCCAATATGAATTATATTTTCTCAATCGGTCGGGCCAGCTGAACTCATCTAAACTCATTGGGGTGCGGTGCTCAGAACAACCCCAACTGGCATATCCACATACCTGGTAATAATTTATGTGCCATGTGTGATATCGCTGATTAGATAAAATCATGTCTGGAAATATCCTGCAGAGATGTGGCTGAAATGGGGAATTGTGTTTTTTCACCGGCACAATGCATTTACCCCTCTCTTCTCTGAATGACCTCAAAGGGGGCGGGGGGAGGTGTGTTTTGGGGAAACTTATAAAGTGGCTCAGAGAGGCAGGGCGTCAGACCTTCGGAGATATGCCACAGCATAAGGACTTTCCCGTTTGCTTCCTATGACTCCGCACAAACAGAACCTTGTGCTGAACATCCCAAATCTGATATCTTTATTTTATTTTCTCTTGCTTTATTTTAAGTATTGCCTGTTGTATATACCTGTAAACCTCCACTGTAGCATCCTTTTCTGTATATATATATATATATATATATATATATATATAATATATTTAGCTCTGCCAGTCTTTTTTTAGAATAAGGCCCCCTGCACATGGGCGGAAATTTGCAAGCGTGCAGAAGCCTGGGAGAGCTGGGTACACATCTGCCTGTATTCTAATGATTCTACTCTTGCAATTCTGCTAGAGTGATCGATCGAGGCTCTGCTGTGACATGTGTTTGCAGCGGTGAGAGCGCTTGGAATAGTCGATCTGTGACAAATCTGTGATAGAGGTGGGATCTGCCGGGTCCCCTCTTTCCCATTCGTGAGAGTACCTTTTTTTTGCCCCTTTGAAAACAAGTACTGCACTGTTTATCTGTTGTTATGGAGACCACGCCTGGTTCATTTAAATGGACGCCATGACAGGGGTCAACGGCCAGGCACCGGGTCGAACTCCGCTACAGGAATCCCACATGCGGGGTCCGTCCCGCCCGGGTGCAGGAGGCCTTAGTTGTATCTTTCACCTTTGTATGCAAGAGTAGAGGAAGCATGCATGACTCTGCATGACTCCACCTGAAATGACTGTTGTTTTTTTCTTCCACTTGTATTCACCTGCAATGTGAATATGGATTAAAGCAAGTCTTTAAGGAACAGTGAGTGCTGTTTGGTTCTTCTTTTCTTTTTTATGAACTCTCTTTAGGCCTCCTGCACACGGGCGGATTCCGCAGCAAATGCAGTCCCACAGCATTCAATGGCAAAACGCCATTTCATCTCCACGAGCGAAAATCAATTGCGATTTTGTGCATGTTACGCACGGTCGGTTTCAATTGAAGTCGTCCGTCCCATGGCACTTCCGCAGTGAGTACTGCGGAAGTATTGCGGGATATGCGTCACCTCCCAGCGCCAGTGTCTACTGCGTATGCTCACAGACGACGCCGGACAGGTATGCAGGGGTCACTGGCCAGGCACCGGGTCGAACTCCGCTACGGGAATCCCACTTTGTATCTTTTCTCTCTATACTCCTGATCTCGCAAGCTCTCCTCCTCTCCGTTTTGCTCTGTGCCATAGTAGAAAGGCACCCCTACTAGAGATGAGCGAGTATACTCACTAACGCACATTACTCGAGCGAGTAGTGCCTTAGCCGAGTATCTCCCCGCTCGTCTCTAAAGATTCGGGGGGCGGCGCGGGTGACAGGTGGTTGCGGCGGGGAGCGGGAGGGGGTGGAGGGGGGGAGGGGGAGAGAGAGATCTCCCCTCCATTCCTCCCCGCTCTCCCCCGCCGGCCCCCAAATCTTTAGAGACGAGCGGGGAGATACTCGGCTAAGGCACTTCTCTCTCGAATAATGTTCCTTAGCGAGTATACTTGCTCATCTCTAACTCCTACATCTGAATTCACACGCCTCTGTTAAGTTGTTTTTGTACCTTCAGGAAATACAGGAAATCTGCAATTCATAAAAATTGTGACAAACAATGAAACATGACAGAGCATGTGAAGATAGCATTAGGTCGGTCTCACACGACCAGATTTGAATTACGGATTCCACGATTGGCGTCTGCCCGGAAGATGTCCGGTATGGTGAATGCCATAAAATTATTTATCTTACATGGTGAATGCTGTAAAAATAATTTTTAAAAGTAATGTAAGAATTGTTATTTTTCTTTTGTTCCCTTTCAAAAAAAAGTAATAAAAATCAATCCAGAATCACATGTAGCCTAAAATAGCACCAATAAAAATTACACCTCTTCCAGACCTCACAGAGCTCTGTTGCTGAAAAAATAAAAATGCTAAGAATCTTAGAATGTGGCGATGCAGATTCAATTGTTTTCCTTTAAAACATGTTTTTTATTGTGCTAAAGAAGTAAAAAAAAATTAAAAATCTATATAAGCTCAGTATTGCAGCAATCGTGCTGATCCAGATAAGAAGGTTATTGTGTTGTTTTTACCACACATTGTATATACCCCAGAGTGGTGCTATTAAAAAATACAAGTTATCAAAAAAAAAAACACCAGCCCTCATATGGCTCTGTCAGTGAGTCATTGCTCTTGCAATGTGACAATGAAAACTGTCACTTAAGGCTGGTCACCTAGGTGTTAATAAATATACCAATGCAGAGGAGTGAGGGTGTTAGTGCAATGGAGCGCTACAGGTATATTTCTCTGTCCGAAATTAAGGATTAAAATTCGAGCAGCTAAAAGAATGACTGACACTTCACACAGCACTTGTGTAAAAGTCCCATTTACCCAGGACGAGTGTCGGGCATCGTTTGCCCGACACTCGTCCTGTGTAAATGGGCCTTAAGTCACAAATTATTCCCTTGATCAGCTAACCAGCTAAATAATTTATAGTCCATTAGGACAAATACATTGGGAGCGAGACTAAGGCCTCATGCACACAGGAGAATTTGATTTGCGGAACCTGCAGCGCAGGAAGACATGGGCGCCTGCAGAGCAGCTAAAGGCATGCGGATGTGATTTTTTTTTTCCTGGCGTGCGGATCGCACGCACGGGAAGAAATTGCAGCATGCTCTATTTTTCTGCGAATCCCACAGGGACGGTTTCCATTGAAGTCAACGGAAGCCATCCGATTCACGGCACACTGGTAGCTGTCACTGCAAGCATGCCATATATCTGCTGGAAAACAGGAGATTAAAAAAAAGAAAAATACTGCGCATGCGCCAGGCGCGTCAGCTGGCGTGTCCGGACACATCCGCAATGCTGAAGAAAGAAGATCCAGCCACGCTGGATCCGGAGAGGTAAGAAACTGTATTTTAATGCCTATGTCTGCTGGCATGGGCGGATTCCGCTGTGGGATTCAGCAGCGGAATCCGTGCGTGCCCGTGTGCATGACGACTGAAGGTCACCTGATTTAGCATATACATAACTTATTACACCACTTTATTGCTGATTAGTAAACTCAGCATGTGCAGTGATGGCGGTCTCTAGGTCTTGTAGTCACACGCTGTCTGATATTATTAATTGATAATCTAAAAGTATTCTTAAGGTTTATGTATGTATAGAAGATTAAATAAAGTAAAACAGAGGATAAAGAATTCTATTTGCTATTACATTTCTAAAGGCCCATTTACACGGCCCGATGATCGCTCAAAGATCGCTCAAATGACAGTTAGAGATGAGCGAGCACCAAAATGCTCGGGTGCTCGTTGCTCGAGTCGAACTTTCCGTGATACTCGAGAGTTCGTTTCGAGTAACAAACCCCATTGAAGTCAATGGACGACTCGAGCATTTTTGTATATGACCGATGCTCCGCTTAGGTTTTCACTTGTGAAAATCTGGAAAACCTACGAAAGTGATGGAAACGCCACAGTAATGGATAGGGCAGGGGCAGCATGCAGGGCTGCATCTTAGGCTCCCAGGTCGCACTATTAAGCCACAATAGCGGCAAGAGTGTGCCCCCTCCACCCCCTAACAATTTTTACTTCGGACAAACCCTCATTAGCAAGGCACACCTTAGCTAAGCACCACACTACCCCAAACCAAGCACAATCATTGCCTGCGGGACACATCGCTGCCTCTTCTCCTGGGTTACATGCTGCCCAACCCCTGCATGACCCTGCGTCCGCAGCGCACACAAAAGTGTCCCT
Source organism: Eleutherodactylus coqui (assembly GCF_035609145.1). Lineage (NCBI taxonomy): Eukaryota > Metazoa > Chordata > Amphibia > Anura > Eleutherodactylidae > Eleutherodactylus > Eleutherodactylus coqui. The sequence continues at coordinate 254,079,534 of NC_089839.1, read as the reverse complement.
GTGCAGCCTTCAGCTGCCCTCATGCCACACCCTGGCCTCATAGCCACATCACCCTCATGTCTATTTATAAGTGCGTCTGCCATGAGGAGGAACCGGAGGCACGCACTGCAAAGGGTTGGCAGGGCCAAGCAGCGACCCTCTTTAAAAGGGGGGGCGATAGCCCACAATGCTGTTGAGAATCAATGAGAAATTGACGTTCGATCTTCATTCCAATAAAGTGCCAACCTCCGTCAGGAGCTGCTAACGTGGGCATGAGTTACATAGCTATGGGGAATCCATGTGCCCACACAGTATTCATTCTGTCTAGGTGTCAGATAGCTCAATCAACCCCGCAAGGGGAAAGCCATCTGCACTCTGCCCCCTACCCAAGTCAGTCAGTGTCTTTGTGCCACACAGGTCAAACCCTGCGATGGGAAGTCTATGTGCACCCACAGCATAGAGGAGCAGAAGAAACCAAAAGGAAGTAATAAACATGAAGAAATTACAGTGCCCAAACATGGCAGACTTACACAGCGCCGAGGATATAGGCCTCGGCCAACAGCTTCAGCAATTGTAGGCATGAAGCGGACTTCGATGCTAGTTCATCTGCGACGGGCTCATTAAATCAGTTACGTTTGCTTTCACCGCTCCAATGACTGGATTAGCCAGGAAAAAGTTCCACAGGCCCAACCTGGCGTACTTGCAATTCCCCCAGGATCTAGGCCTTGGCCAACAGCTTCAGCAATCGTAGGCATGAAGCGGACTTCGATGCTAGTTCATCTGCGACGGGCTCACTAAATCAGTTACGTTTGCTTTCACCGCTCCAATGACTGGATTAGCCAGGAAAAAGTTCCACAGGCCCAACCTGGTGTACTTGCAGTTCCCCCGGGACATAGGCCTCGGCCAACAGCTTCAGCAATCGTAGGCATGAAGCGGACTTCGATGCTAGCACAACATTGAAGGTCTCATTAATACAGTAACGCTCCTCTTCTTTTGCCCAAACCAGTGTATCAGATAACTGTGGTAACACAACAGCAAATACATGATGCCCAGTGCTGATCCCCTGACCCCAAGCAGGAGGAGGGGGTGGCCTTACAAGGCCAAGAAACCATGACCAGGACCCGCTGTAGCCTGTGTGGAAAGTATGTGAGCGGGCCCTTGGTCAGGCTCGGTCCCGGTAAACACACTGTGTGTGCCGCGGGTTACATAGCAATGGGCAATCGGGGTCCCCTCACACTATTCAGTCTGTGTTGGTGTCGGATAGCTCAATCGACACCGCAAGGGGGAAAGCCATCTGCACTCTGCACCCTACAGAAGTCAGTCAGTGACTTTGTGCCCGACAGGTAAAACATCGCAATGGGTAGTCTTTGTGCACCCACAGCATAGGCGACCAGAGGGAACCAAAAAAAAGTAATAAACATGAAGAAATTACAGTGCCCAAATATGGCAGACTTCCACTTCGCCGAGGACATAGGCCACTGCACACACCCTGACCAAACGCGGGTATTGAGCGGACTCTGATGCTAGTACAGCTGTGAACGTCTCATTAAGCCAGTAACGCTCCTCTTCAGTGACCCAAACAAGTTTCACAGATAACTGTGGTAACACGAGAGAAAATACATATTGGCCTTAGCCCACAATTCATGCCCTAGTCAGTGAGTGTTTTTGGGCCTGATAGGTAAAACACCACGATGGGAAGTCTGTGTGTACCCATAGTATAAACAGACCCCTGTAACATTTCAGTAGAAAAGATATAAGCAGACCCCAGTAACATTTCGGTTGCAGTAGTATAGGCAGACCCCTCTAACAGTTCGGTAGCAGGAGTAAAGGCAGACCCCAGTAGTACCATTTCTGTACACGTATAGGCAGACCCCTGTAACATTTATGGAGCAGCAATATAGGCAGACCCCTCTAACATTTACGTGGCAGAAATATAGGCAGACCCCTATAACTTTTAAGTGGCAGCAGTATACGCAGACCCCAGTAACATTCTTGTAGCAGCAGTATAAGCAGACCCCAGTAACATTAACGTGACAGAAGTATAGGTAGACCCCTGTAACATTTACGTGGCAGACGTATAGGCAGACCCCTGCAACATTTAAGTGGCAGCAGTATAGGCAGACCCCAGTAACATTCTTGTAGCTGCAGTATAGGCAGACCCCTGTAACATTAACGTGACAGAAGTATAGGTAGACCCCTGTAACATTTACGTGGCAGAAGTATAGGCAGACCCCTGTAACATTTAAGTGGCAGCAGTATAGGCAGACCCCAGTAACATTTTTATAGCTGCAGTATAGGCAGACCCCTGTAACATTCTTGTAGCAGCAGTATAAGCAGACCCCTGTAACATTAACATGACAGAAGTATAGGTAGACCCCTGTAACATTTATGTGGCAGAAGTATAGGCAGACCCCTGTAACATTTAAGTGGCAGCAGTATAGGCAGACCCCAGTAACATTCTTGTAGCTGCAGTATAGGCAGACCCCAGTAACATTCTTGTAGCAGCAGTATAGGAAGACCCCTGTAACATTAACATGGCAGAAGTATAGGCAGGCCCCTGTAACATTTACATGGCAGAAGTATAGGCAGACCCCTGTAACATTTAAGTAGCAGCAGTATAGGCAGACCCCAGTAACATTCTTGAAGCAGCAGTATAGGCAGACCCCTGTAACATTTACGTGGCAGAAGTAAAGGCAGACCCCTGTAACATTTAAGTGGCAGCAGTATAGGCAGACCCCAGTAACATTCTTGTAGCTGCAGTATAGGCAGACCCCTGTAACATTTACATGGCAGAAGTATAGGCAGACCCCTGTAACATTTAAGTGGCAGCAGTATAGGCAGACCCCAGTAACATTCTTGTAGCAGCAGTATAGGCAGGCCCCTGTAACATTTACATGGCAGAAGTATAGGCAGACCCCTGTAACATTTACGTGGCAGAAGTATAGGCAGACCCCAGTAACATTCTTGAAGCAGCAGTATAGGCAGACCCCAGTGACATTCCTTTAGCAGCAGTATAGGCAGACCCCTGTAACATTTACGTGTCAAAAGCATAGGCAGACCCCTGTAACATATAATGTGGCAGCAGTATAGGCAGACCCCTGTAACATTTATGAGGCAGAAGTATAGGCAGATCCCTGTAACCTTTAAGTGGCAGCAGTATAGGCAAACCCCAGTAACATCCTTGTGGCAGCAGTATAGGCAGACCCCTGTAACATTTATGTGGCAGAAATATAGGCAGAGCCCTGTAACATTTACGTGGCAGAAGTATAGGCAGACCCCTGTAAAATTTACGTGGCAGCAGTATAGGCAGACCCCAGTAACATTCTTGTAGCAGCAGTATAGGCGGACCCCTGTAACATTTATGTGGCAGAAGTATAGGCAGACCCTTGTAACACTTAAGTCGCAGCAGTATAGGCAGACCCCAGTAACATTCTTGTAGCTGCAGTATAGGCAGACCCCAGTAACATTCTTGTAGCAGCAGTATAGGCAGACCCCTGTAACATTTACGTGGCAGAAGTATAGGCAGACCCCAGTAACATTTAAGTGGCAGCAGTATAGGCAGACCCCGGTAACATTTATGTGGCAGACGTATAGGCAGACTCCTGTAACATTTCAGTGGCAGAAGTATAGGCAGACCCGTGTAACATTCTTGTAGCAGAAGTATAGGCAGGCAGACCCCAGTAAAATTTCTGTAGTAATAGTATAGGCCAACCTCTGAAATATTGGGGTACCATGAGCGTAGGCGAAGGCCGGAAAAATTAGTTGGATAAGAGTGTAGGCGTGGGCCCGAAAAATAAGTGTACCAAGAGTACAAGTGTACCTATGAAAAATGTATCAACCGAGAGGGCAGGTGAAACCCATAAATATTTTTTGAAAGATACAGCTCACTGTTGCTTAATTTGTAACAGAGCCTGTAGGCAGCCCTGTGGAAAAAAATGTTTCATGTTAAAGTATCAATACTTTTGAAACTTTGAAAAATTGTAAAAACATTGGTAGATGTAGATGAGCCTTTTGGGCCGCAGAAAAATTGTCCGTTTAGCGCGATGACGGGTTGTTTCTGGAGGAGGAGTAGCAGGAGGAGGACAGATTGACAAAGCTAAATGCCCCGTTTTCCCGGTGATAGAGAAGAGTGCTTTTATCTGCGGTTGCAGTGAAAAGAATCTCTAGGTTCCGCTGCTCTCCGCCGATGGAGAAGAGAAGTCTGGGGTTTGTTCACCTTTATGAATGTAAGCATGTCGGCACTGGCAGTTGACAGGCGGGTACGCTTGTCCGTGATGATTCCCCCAGCTGCACTAAACACCCTCTCTGACAAGACGCTAGCGGCAGGGCAAGCCAGCACCTCCAAGTTCGTGCCACGTGTCCAGCTTTGACACCCAATAGTTGTATGGAGTAGAGTCATCACGGAGGACGGTGGGACGATTGGCTACGTACTCCCTCACCATCTCCGACTCAGCCTTGACTGGGGAGTGGTGACGCAGTCTTGCTGGGGAGCCATAAAGCTGGCAAAGGCCTTGGAGAGTGTTCCCCTGCCTGCGCTGAACATGCTACCTGATCTCTGCGCCTCCCCTGCTACTTGGCCCTCGGAACTGCGCCTTCTGCCGCTAGCGCTGTCAGATGGGAAGTTTAGCATCACTTTGTCCACCAGGGCCCTGTGGTATTGCATCACTTTCGTACCCTTTTCCTCTTCGGGAATGAGAGTGGAAAGGTTCTCCTTGTACCGTGGGTCGAGAAGGGTGTACACCCAGTAATCAGTAGTGGCCACAATGCGTCTAACACGAGGGTCACGAGAAATGCAGCCTAACATGAAGTCAGCCATGTGTGCCAGGGTGCCAGTACGCAAGACATGGCTGTCCTCACTAGGAAGATGCCTTTCAGGCTCCTCCTCCACAGGCCATACACGCTGAACAGATGAGAAGCAAGCAGCATGAGAACCCTCTGCAGTGTGCCCAGCTGTCTCTTCCCCCTCCTCCCCCTCATCCTCCTCCTGCTCCTTCTCCTCCAAAACGTGCTGAGATATAGACATGAGGGTGGTCTGGCTATCAAGCGGCATACTGTCATCCCCTGTCTTCTGTTCCAACCGTAAATGCCTTGCAGCGAACTTCTCAGCAGGCATAGCAGCGGGATGGTTACGCTAATGATGGTTACGTCGCCGCTCCCCATCTGGGTAGACTCCTCAAAGTTTCCGAGGACCTGGCAGATGTCTGCCATCCATGCCCGATCCTCGGTAAAGAATTGGGGAGGCTGACTCCCACTATGCCGCCCATGTTGGAGTTGGTATTCCACTATTGCTCTACGCTGCTCATAGAGCCTGGCACACATGTGCAGCGTAGAATTCCACCGTGTAGGCATGTCGCACAGCAGTCGGTGCTCTGGCAGATTAAACCGATGTTGCAGGGTCCTCAGAGTGGCAGCGTCCGTGGTGTACTTGCAGAAATGTGCGCAGACGCGGCGCACCTTGCCGAGTAGGTCAGACAAGTGTGGGTAGTTTTTCAGAAACCGCTGAACCACCAGATTGAAGACGTGGGCCAGGCATGGCACGTGTGTGAGGCTGCCGAGCTTCAGAGCCGCCACCAGGTTACGGCCGTTGCCACACACGACCATGCCAGGTTGGAGGCTCAGCTGCAAAAGCCAGAGGTTGGTCTGCTCTGTCAGACCCTGCAACAGTCTGAGGACCGTGTGCCTCTTGTCACCTAGGCTGAGTAGTTTCAGCACGGTCTGCTGACGCTTGCCCACCACTGTGCTGCCGCGCCACACGGACTGCTGGCAACGTGCTGCTCACATTTGTTAATTGAGAGGTAGAGGTTGCATAGGAAGAGGAGGAGGGGGAGGGTTTAGAGGAGGTGGCATAGACCACCGCAGATACCTGCACCGAGGTAGGAACCGCTTTTCTGGGTGAGGGTAGGACGTGTGCGGTCCCAGGCTCTGCCTCGGTCCCAGCCTCCACCAAATTCACCCAATGTGCCGTCAGGGAGATATAGTGGCCCTGCCCGCCAGTACTTGTCCATGTGTCCAGGGTTTAGTGGACTTTCCCAGTAACCGCGTTGGTGAGGGCACGATTGATGTTGCGGGAGATGTGCTGGTGTAGGGCTGGGACGGCACACCGAGAAAAATAGTGGGACCGCCACCGTCATCATGTTTTTGAAAGCCTCCGTTTCCACAAGCCTGTTTGACAGCATCTCCAGGCTGATCAATTTGGCTATGTGTTCGTTTAAAGCTTGAGCGTGCGGGTGCGACAGCTGGACGCTGCGCTGAGAGACATTGCTTTATGGGGTTGAGGACAGCGGAGGTGAGGGTGTGGTTGCAGGCCGGGAGGCGCTCGTGCCTGTGTCCTGAGAGGGGGGTTGGATGTGAGTGGCAGGTTGGGGCACAGGGGAAGAGGCAGTGGTGCGACCCAGAGGCGGTGAACGGCCTTCGTCCCACCTTGTGGGTTGCTTGGCCATTATATGCCTTTGCATGCTGGTAGTGGAGGCTCCCCGGCTGATCTTGGCGCGACACAGGTTGTACACCACTGTTCGTCGGTCGTCTGCGCTCTCACTGAAAAACATCCACACCTTTGAAGACCTAGGCCTCTGCGAGGGGGTGCTTTGGGAAACAGTTGGGGGGTTCTATGCTCTGGCCCTGCCTCTACCCCTGGCCACCCCACTGCCTCTTCCAACCTGTCCTGCTGCTGCACTTGCCTTCCCCTCTGAAGACCTGTCCTCAGTTGGCTTAGCAAACCAGGTGGGGTCAGTCACCTCATCGTCCAGTGGCTCTTCCTTCGAATCCTCTGTGTGCTCTTCCCTCAAACTTACTGCCCTTACTACTACCTCACTGATAGACAACTGTGTCTCATCATCATCGTCCTCCTCACCCACTGAAAGCTCTTGAGACAGTTGCCGGAAGTCCCCAGCCTCATCACCCGGACCCTGGGAACTTTCAAAAGGTTGGGCATCGGTCACAACAAACTCCTCAGGTGAGAGAGGAACCATTTTTTCCCAATCAAGGCCCGAGAACAGTTCCTGGGAGTCTGCCTGCTGCTCAGAATGTGTCATTTTCATGGAGTGAGGAGGCTGGGAGGAAGGAGGAGCAGCAGCGAGACGATTCAGAGTTGCAGCAGTGGACGGCGTAGAAGACTGGGTGGTCGATACATTGCTGGATGCATTTTCTGCTATCCACGACAGGACCTGCTCACACTGCTCTGTTTGTAATAAAGGTCTACCACGTGGACCCATAAATTGTGATATGAAGCTGGCGACCCCAGAAACTTGCCTCTCTCGTAATCCCGCAGCAGCTGGCTGGGATTCGCCTGTACCAGGAACTCAGCCCGTGCCCACACCCCCACTTGGAACTCCGCGTCCTCGCCCACGTCCACATCCTTGACCCCTACCCCTCAGCATGGTGGATAGAGCAGACACAGACCGCTTTAAATAATTAAGGAATTATGCGCGTACACTTTCACGCTGAGACCGGAATTGCAACGCTAACTCCAGGCAGAAAAAAATTGTAAGGAAAGCCGCAAACAGGCCTAGCAGTGCAATATTGATGCACCAAAACTCCCACCAGGCACCCAGTAAAATGCAGACTGTCAGAGGTAGCCCAACGAAGGAGCTTTTTTGGGGTTTTTTTGAAAAAAAGACAGGCTATATAGTGTGTATATCACTTTCACTCTATAAGTGGCTGCGTAGGCCGTACGCTGTGCATCTCAAATAGACTGCGGACACAGACCGGTGTAAATAATTATGGAATTGTGTGCGTACACTTTGTCACTGAAAGCGGTATTGTAAGGCAAACTGCAGGCAGAAAAAAAAGGTCAGGAAGGCCGCAAACAGGCCTAACTGCAATACTGATGGACTAAAATTCCCACCAGACACCCAGTAAAATTTAAACGGTGAAAGGTAGCCCAACGAAGGTTTTCTTTTAAATAGAATACAGGCTGTATATTGTGTGTATATATTACTTTCCCTCTATAAGTGGCTGTGTAGGCCGTACGCTGTGCGTCTCAAATTCATTGCGGACACAGACCGGTATAATTAATTATGGAATTGTTTGCATACACTTTGTCGCTGAGAACGGTATTGAAATGCAAGCTCCAGGCCGAAAAAAATTAGACGGAAGGCTGCAAACAGGCCTAGCTGTGCAATAGTGATGGACTACAACTCCCACCAGTCACCCTGTAAAATTCAGACGGTCAGAGGTAGCCCTAAGAAGGTTTTTTTTTTGTTTTTTTTTAAAAGAATACAGGCTGTATAGAGTGTATATCACTTTCCCTCTGTAAGTGGCTGCGTAGGCCGTATGCTGTGCGTCTCTAATTCACTGCGGCTACAGACCGGTGTAATTAATTATGGAATTGTTTGCATACACTTTGTCGCTGAGAGCGGTATTGAAATGCAAACTCCAGGCTGAAAAAAATTAGACAGAAGGCTGCAAACAGGCCTAGCTGTGCAATAGTGTAGGACTACAACTCCCACCAGACACCCTGTAAAATTCAGATGGTCACAGGTAGCCCTAAGAAGGACCGTTGTTTTTTTTTTAGACAGGATTCTACACTACCAGTGTCCCTATCTCAGCAGCACTGTCCCTATTCTCTGTATAATTGACTGCAGACTGAGAACGCTATAGCTGTAATGGCCTGCACAGCCCGAGATGAAAAAAAATAAAAAATTGTGCAAAACTGCTCCAAGCAGCCACAACAGTAATGCACACAGTCAGATGTGGCCCTAAGAAGGACCGTTGGGGTTCTTGAGGACAGAAACCTACACTAACACTCTCCCTATAGCAGCAGTAGCATTCTCCCTGATCTCTCCCAGTGTGTGTCTGAGACGAGCCGCGGGCGGGACCACTTTAAGTACTCAGTGGTCACTTGATCTCGCCAGCCACTCACTGCAGGAAGGTTGGATAGGGCTGGCACGTCACAGGATGAAGCGGTAATGCCTTCCCTGCATGTCTGTTGGCTAAAAAATGGCGCAAAACATGCAGGGAAGGAAATGGAATTGACTCGAGTACCGCGTGGTGCTTGTCTCGAGTAATAAGCATCTCGAACACCCTAATGCTCGAACGAGCATTAGGGTGTTCGGACGAGTGTGCTCGCTCATCTCTAATGACAGTTTGAGTGACAGCATTGAGTGATCATTTTGCATAAACTATTAATTAGCTACTCAGCTACTTAAGAGCAATTAAATGTGCAAATGAAGCCTTAGTTGAAAGCAGTTACTAGCCCAAGGGCTCTTATCTGCTTTCAGTTATTTTGTTCTCCAGCAGGAAACAATGCTATCAGCACTCCCCTTTTTAGGTTGGACTCAATTTATCAGTGCCCAAAAAGTGCACGATGGCCGTGCGTTTAGATGCAACGATTATCGCTAAAACGGTCGCCTTTTAGCTATTTTTTTCTTTTAGCGATCATCGCTCCATGTAAATGGGCCTTAAGACAAAGTCTTTATTAACCCCTTAGTGACAGCTCACTAAGTGGGCTTTAATCCTAGAGGACATAGAAACATCCTCTTAGGATTAAAGCCCTGTTAGCTGAGGACATGACAGCTCCATGCTGTCGGTGCCCGCAGGTAGCCGACAGCATGGAGCTGTCATCCTGGGCTGCGGGCAGTCCCCCCCCCTGGCAATGCGATCGGCGATCGGTGCAAAAAAGTAAATAAAGTTAAAGATTCAGCTGCCCTGATGGATCGGATCCATCAGGGCAGCTGAAAGTACTCACCCACATTCCCTGAAGTCTGCCGTGGTGAAAAGGTCTGCGCCTCAGACATATGACGTCACGCGCATGCGCAGAAGGCCGGGAGCCTTGGCAAATTCAAAATCTCCTGGCTCCTGAAGGTAGCCATGAACCAGGAGATGTCCCCGGGGACTGCGGCGAGCGGTCCCTGGGCCCGCAATTGCCGCTATCCAGTGGATAGCGGCAATCCCGAAAAAGTTTTAAAAAGTGTCCGTTTCATCTTCCCTCATGGATCGGATCCATAAGGGGAGGTGAAAATTCTCACCTCGGGTCCTCCGTGATGTCCTGGTCTCCCGGGACCCGAGGTCCCCTTCTGCGCATGTGTGCCCGATGTCAATCATCGGGCACGTGCACAGAGGGGCTCGAGCCCGGGAAATTCAAAATCCATGAGTAGCTAGAAGCAGAGGGATGTCACTGGGGACATGATCACTGTTATACAATGGATAACTGTGATCATTTAAAGTAAAAAAAAAAGTGTGAAAAGTAAAAAAAAAGTTTTAAAAAGTAAAAAAAATTGAAAAAACATACGTTTCATCTCCCCCCACGGATCAGATCCGTGAGGGAGGATAAAATGACGTACCTAAGGCCCCCGGATTAGCGGACCTTACTCCAGCTTCTGCGCACGTGCCTGTCGCCAAAATGGCAGACGCATGCGCAAAATCTGTGGATTGCCAGGGTAATTTAAAAATCTCCCTGCTCCTGGCTACAAAACTTAGCCGAGAGCCGGGAGATTTCACTGAGAGCCGCAGTGAGCGGTTCCTGATCAAGTGTTCGCCGTTATCCAATGGATAATGGCAATCACGTAAAAGTTAAAAAAAGGTGAGGCTTGATCTCTCCTCACCAATGCGATCGGTGAGAGGAGATGAAACTTTCTACCGGAGGCCTCCATATTTGAACCCCGACGCGATCTTCCTCCGTGAACTTTCCCGGATTCTGCACATGCGACTACTAGCAAAATACTGGACACATGCGCAGGAGTCGGGGAGCCCAGGAAACAAAATCTCCCTACTCCCAATGACCAATGGCCGCCGAGAGCCTGGGGCAGTGACCTTGTTAAGCGGTCGCCAGTCACGTGATAAAAAGGTAGCGATCTACCTTAGGCCGGTCTCACATGACCAGATAGGAATTACGGATTCAGCATGCGTCTGATCCGCGGTAATACGCAGATCAATTGCATTGGATTACACAATTCCGCTCACATTATTGGGTCGGAATTGCGTAATCTACTCACAGAAAAGAGAATGCAGCAGGTTCTATTTGACTGCGGATATCCGCAACATAGAGCCTATTATGCTCCATGGTCGCGAATATACCGGCAGCCCACATGCAACTACATTGTGTACGGGCTGCGGGTACCTGTGTCATCGCTAAGCGACGGTGCGGGAAATACAAACAAAAGAAAAAGTGTACTACGAATGACCGCCTGTATGAGTAGGCAGTTATGCGCAGTACAATACACGGCCGTACGCAGGGCTCACAGCTGGGATCCGCTGCGGGCGGATTCCACATCCAGCCGTGTGAGCCCGGCGTTATTCAGACCGCTACCTGTAATACGTAATTTACAAGAAGCCCCGGGAACGCTCGCCTTCCTGCAATTCCAGAAGCAGCTTGTTGAGCGCCTTCTGTGTGAGACCGCTGGTCCTCAGCAAGCTTACGGAGACTCACAGAGTGACACTTTTTACACTCCATACCTGACGCTGGTTGGGATGGCCCCATGTACCCATCCCAACCAGCCTCCGTAATTACCCCTGTCTTCGGAAATACCACACAGTTCACATTATTACTTTTATCTAAGATTTGGGGAATGCCGAAAGGGTACGGAGGGGGGAAGGGGGGAGAATTTTTATAACGTGTCAATTTTTATTCCATACAAGTGCGCGAACAGGGTTCTACATAAATGCAGATCGCAAAAACAGGTAACATGCACACATAAAAACGCCCGTCTGACTGAGCCCTTATGGGTCATAAAACCAGGCATTAAAGGGCCCCTCTGGCAAAAAATGCATTTTTTCATCCCTACCCCCTCACATGATTGCCTGTCATGCTTTGGAGGTATTCTCTATGTATTGTAGCCATATCGGTGCAGTGCAGCCCCCTGTCTGATGCTACATCTTGAGGGCTTATTCAGATGGGCGTATATCGGTCGGGTTTTCATGCCTGGCCAATATACACTGCCCCTCTCTGCAAGGGGAGGAGGCGGGACGGGAGCTAGTGCACTGAGCTCCCGCCCCCTCTCTCCGCCCCTCGCTACTGTTTGCAACAGTGGCGAGGGGGCGGGAGCTCAGTGCACTAGCTCCCGTCCCATCCCGCCTCCTCCCATTGCAGAGCGGGGCAGCATATATCGGCCGGGCGTGAAAACCATACCGATATACGCCTGTCAGAATAAGCCCCTAGAGTGAGATATTTTACTTTAAAGGAGTTTTCCAGTCAAATACTATTTAGGGTAGGTCATCAATAGTAGATCGACTGGTGTCTGGCGCTCGGGACCACGACCGATCAGCTGTGCGCGTGGATGCTGTCAGTGCTGCTATAACAGAGGTCGGAGCAGAAGCCTCTGCAACGACCTCCGATGTAGTGGCTGGCGCTTGCAACTGCAGGCACAGCTGCCATTGATTTCAATGAGAAGTCAATGTGAGCCGTGCCTGCAGTTAAGTCACCTAGACATGTATCTAAGTAACTCTGAGCTGTTTTTAATGTAAGTTAAAGAAAAAAAGAAGGTAAAAGACAAAGGAGAAATAAGAAGGCAAAAATAGCAAAAAAAAGGAAAAAGGGAAAATATTTTGCTTGTTTCTGTCTCCTTTTGTTTTCTTCTTTGAAAAATCTAATCCCATGTGTTGGATTAGAAAACAAAAATCAATAGCGCATTCCAAATTTTAGGTGTTATGATCTACTTAGGACTTATCAAAGATTTACCAGTAAACCCAAATCTAACAGTTGCCTAGATAAGAGTTAAACAATGCAAAATATGTAGGTTGATACTGACACTTAATGGTAGAATCATTTTTATATAGAGATGAGCGAGCACCAAAATGCTCGGGTGCTCGTTACTCGGGACGAAATTTTTGCGATGCTCGAGGGTCCGTTTCGAGTAACGAACCCCATTGAAGTCAATGGGCGACCCGAGCATTTTTGTATATCGCCGATGCTCGCTAAGGTTTTCATTTGTGAAAATCGGGGCAATTCAAGAAAGTGATGGGAACGACACAGCAACGGATAGGGCAGGCGAGGGGCTACATGTTGGGCTGCATCTCAAGTTCACAGGTCCCACTATTAAGCCACAATAGCGGCAAGAGTGCCCCCCCCCCCCCGCACTGTCAGCATAAAGATCGTTCTCCTCTGCCATAGCTGTAACAGCTGTGGCAGAGAAGAACGATGTTAGCCCATTGAATTCAATGGAGCCGGCAATACAGCAGGTTCCACTGAAAGCGATGGGCTGCCGGCGACATTGTCATTGGCTGTGATTGGCTGAAGGCACGTGTGTTTCTGGAGGCGGGGATTTAAAGCCCTTCGTAGAGAAAGCAATGCTTTGCCGGGGACCAGGAGGGAGTGACATCCTGCAGCAGCGCCGCAGAACGCCAGGAGAAGTGAGTAATGATTTTTATTGTAACACACTTTTGGATGAATTGCAGGGAAGGGCTTATAAATTTAAGCCCTTCCCGACAATTCATCCCGCGATCACCGGCAGCCTATTGCTTTCAATGGAGTCGGCTGTATTGCTGGCTCCATTGAATTCAATGGGCTAACATTGTTCTTCTCTGCCACAGCTGTTACAGCTGTGGCAGAGAAGAATGATTTGTCTTCTATATGTTCTCAATGGGGTCGGCGCTGCTGCCGCCGGCCCCATTGAGCGCATATAGAGAAGAGAACAGAAATTGCAGATCGCACATAGGTGCGATCTGCGATTTCTATGGCCTAAGAAGGACCGTTGGGGTTCTTGAAGCCTAAAATACTCCTAACGCTCTCCCTATAGCAGCTCCGGCACCAACAGCACTTTCCCTGAACTATGTCTGAATGCATCTGTGGCGAGCCGTGGGAGGGGCAGATTTTAATACTGGGGTGACACCTAATCTCGCCAGCCACTCACTGCAGGGGGGTGGTATAGGGCTTGAACGTCGCAGGGGGAAGTTGTAATGCCTTCCCTGTCTTTCTATTGCCCAGAAAAGCGCGCAAATTTCTCAGGGAAGAAAGTGAAAGTAACCTGAACACCGCGTGGTACTCGTTACGAGTAACGAGCATCTCGAACACCCTAATACTCGAACGAGTATCAAGCTCGGACGAGTATGCTCGCTCATCTCTACTTTTATAGCTTCATATTCTCTTTTTGTTTTGCAAGTTTTTCTGTTCATCAACTTTTTAAAAGCAAATAATAACAAAATTGAACTTTTCATTAAAATCCACAGTATTATTTATTTCCACTGAATTATTCTACATTTGTGTACAAATTATAATATTTTACATGAATTCCTTGCTATTTGACACAGTTAAATCTGTGCCACTGAAAAACAGCAGCGCCGGCCCCATTGAAATCAATGGGAGAAGATCACTGGAAAAATCCCCTGCTGCAGCTGTCATAGCCACAGCAGAAGATCGTGATGTCCCTCTATTGGTTTCAATGGGACCAGTGCAGCATATCGGCAAAAGAACGAACATGCTGCGATTTGTTTTCTGCATTGCAATGCGGTGCTATGCAGGGAAACATCGCAAATGTGAATGAACCCATTCAACAGAATGGGTTTTATATTAGTGCGAAATGTATTCGTCTCGCAACGCACAAATTTTGCAGAATTTTATCGCCAGTGTGAAGGAGCCCTTACATGAGTGTATGCATAATAACACTCATTGCAGCGTATTTGAACATGAGCAAGGTTTAAAGAGGTAATCTGTGTTTTGCGCGCTTGTCTGTGCATAGTATTGTAATTGTTGCACACACAAGACCAGTTCATGAATTGACATTTTAACACACAAATAGCGGTAGTTTTCCATTTACACTCTCACTTGTAGATTACTTTTGTTTCTTTTACAGCAGACAATGCAGACAGTAATACTTATAATGATGCAGATAATTATTACTGTTATGCATGCTATCAGTGTAATAGTAGTGGGACTCAGTCCATTAGAACCGTCATTAGCTGGGGGAACAGTGGTAGCCCGTTCAGTTGTTGGTTCAGGTGTGGGAGCCGGTGTTGGTGGAATAATGAGAGCAGCCTGGGCTATGTTAGACACATCTGATTGTTGAGAGACTTTATCAATCGCTACTAAAGCAAAGTAAAGAATAGTCCCATTTTTTATAACAATGTTTTCGGGCACAAATGAGAATGTTTCTGTTGATCCAGCTGGCGAGGGAGGAAGAGCAGCAATGTTGATTGGTGTTGATCCACCAAAGTTGGTTCTGAGGTCACTGGGGTTGATGTTCATTCTTAAGTCATAGCTTGAGGCTGGAGAAGAAGTGAAATATATAACATCACATCATTGACTCATGTTCATATATATCTGTAGTTTTTATACTTGAAACATTTTCTTTTATTCTTTCTGTGCTAAAATAATCTACATCATATCTATCTATCTATCTATCTATCTATCTATCTATCTATCTATCTATCTATCTATCTATCTATCTATCTATCATATGTTTGATACACAGTTGCAATTGAAATTATGTAACTCCCATTGAAAATTGGGTTTATTTGCGAAACTTAAAAACTTTAAATAACAATGTAAATAGCTCAACACAACTAGTATAACAGACAGTTTCCCAAATGCAGTGACACTAAATGTCACTTCTAATGACTACTATTTTCTCAAACGTATTCAATCTCTTCATGACAAGCGTCTCTAGGACTTAAGGCTGGTTTAGACTCAACGATTCTCACTCAAAAATCGCCCAAAGCCGTCTTTTGAGTGAGAACTGTTGGATCCAACTGCACTAACATCGTGCAGTTTTCGTTAACCAGTCACTGATCATTCTCTTTCTGCGTGCTGAAAGAGAACGATCAACCTTATCAGAGGTTCACAGCGGGATACCGCTGATACTATTGTTTCAGCTGGTATCCCGCTCCGCGAACACAGCTGGGGTATGGAGAACACAGCGCTCCATCTGTGTTCTGCATACCCCGCTCGTATACCCAGCTGTATATCCGCTGAGCGCTCCGAGAACAGCTGGATTCAGAAGACAAGCGGCCCCACTTGTCTTCTGCATACCCCGCTCGGAGCAGTCAGCTGTATACCAGCTGAGCACTCCGAGAAGAGAACAGCTGGATGCAGAAGACAAGCGGCCCCGCTTGTCTTCTGCATACCCCACTCGGTAGAAAATTGATTGCTCAAAACTGTCAATCAAGCTGCCATTTGAGCGATCACCTTGCCCTGTAAATGCACACAATGATTCGTGCTTAAAAGATGTCTTTTAAGAAGAAGTAGTACAACAACAACAAAAAAAGTAAATTTGGTAGTGTAGTAATCATACTGACCGATGAAATCAAGTTGTTATGTCATGTTTGCTGAAGTGTATACACCGTAGAAACAAAAACCCCATCCCACCAAGATGGCAGAATTTAATTTTTTTCCATTCAATTTATAATTTTATATAAGTTCTTCAGTACATTATATGGTACATTACGTAGTAGCATTGAAAAACACAATTTATCATGCAAAAAACCTGCCCTCAGACATCTACGTTGGCGTGTAAATAAGAAAGTTATGATTTTTTAAAAGTGGGGAAATAAAAATTTAAAAAAATATATTCACCATTTCCCTGGTCCAGATCATCACCAGTGGCCGTCCAAGATAACACAATCGTATCATTAACAATGTTTGCCTTTAAATCGGATATTTTGTCAGGCTTATAGATATCTTGTTGAGGAGTGCCGGCTGTGGGGACATTAGACACCACAAAAGAACCTCCTGAAGCCGTCCGGCTGAACTCTCCAACAGTAAGATCTTCATCTGGAATCTCCGGGCGTGGAGGGTTCAAAGTGACAGTATCTACAAAGAGATTACCAGTAAGAGTATTAGATTATTTTAAATAATATGGAAGTGAAAGGATCATTGAAATGTTTGGATGAACAAATCTATGTAGATTAACCCATTGCTGCCTGTCCCATATAAATTAACCACCTGATGCCATGTAGACTGTGCTGATGGCCTGTTAATCTATGTGCTGCCTTTGAAGAGTCTGTGGTCTCTCACACTTAAAATGGAGCGTTGCTTCTAGGAAGAACTACATCTAACATACAGTGCTGTAAGGACCAGCATACAGAGGTATGAACAGGGCAGAAAGATGGGCAGAGTGCCATGCCGCTTATCAGCTTCACTCACGCAAATTAAGCCAAGAGTACACCAATCTAACCTAAGTTCTTGATATCGCTGGAAGACTCATTGTCCTGCTACATCAATAAGAAATGTGGATACGTTTTTACATCAGCGTTTCTCAAAGTGTTAGGCTTATTGGCTGGTGAGGTCCAGATCCCTGCCAGTGCCGAGCAACAGTACAAAGCAGAAACTGGGTTGATAATGGCAGTTTCGTATTCTCACTGCAGTTGCCGTGGGCAGAAGGGGTGAAGGACCTGCAGTGACCATGAGTAGCTTAACAAGAGTCTGGAGACTACAGATGAGCTGCAGAGTTGGCAAGAGAGGAACCTGGAAGGGTTCCCTGCCAGTGGTAGAGGGATGGAAAGTCGACCATTGCTGCTGCTGGTCTTGGAGCAGTGGTAAGCAAAAAAATACTGCTTCCAATGGGGGAGAGGGGATAAGAAGGGGATAATGCCACTGCAAGTGGTTGAGATGTGGGAAAGGGGACAATGCTGCTGCCAGTAGAGCTACATTTTGGTGTTTCTTTGGCGCTGTTGGGTGGTAGTTTATGTTGTGCTGCACTGTGATATTGTATTTGGTGCTGTAAGGGGGTATTCTCTGCAATGCAGGTGATATTCGATTGGAGCTGGGGTTAATATGGGCACTGTATGGTGGAATTTGGTGTAGCACGGTGGTACTTGTTTTCTGGCCAGGCACCAGCATCATCATAGATTAGTTAGTGGGGCCTAAATAGAAAATGTTTGAGAAGCCCTGCTCTACATTGCATGTCAGATGTTCTCTGTAACTGAAGGTACATCTTCCTACAAGTTACTTGATATTCGCTAAAAAAAAGTTGAATTGCTGTGAAATGATTTTTCTGAGCTGATCTGTATTTTATTAAAAGGTCCTTGAATGTCTCTTACCATTTATGATGTATCCTGGAATGTAGAGTGCACGGTTCTTGGGGAGGACCAAGTGACTTTTAGCCTTTTTATTGTTTTCAACTCGTACTTTTAAACCATATCTTCCGTTCGCTGAGAACTGCATGAAGTATCTTGAATATATTCCATCATTCTTCATAATATCAGGGCCTGAAATCAGCATTTCATCAAGAAATTTACTTTCTTAGAATATAGAGTAATAGAATAGTAGAGTTGGAAGGGACCTGCAGTCCAACCCCCTGCTCAATGCAGGATTTACTAAATCATCCCAGTCAGATATTTGTCCAGCCTCTGTTTGAAGACTTCCATTGAAGGAGAACTCACCATCTCCACTGGTGTCTCCTTTCTTTCAGTTTTATCCCATTGCTTCTAGTTTTTTCCTTGTACAAATGAGAATAGGGCTGATCCCTCTGCACTGTGACAGCCCTTCATATATTTGTAGAAGCCATAAAGTCTCCTCTCAGCCTTCTTTTTTGCAAGCTAAACATTCCCAGATCCTTTAACCGTTCTTCATAGGACATAATGTGCACATTATTAGTCTTACATCCTTTGTGTGGTTTTACATAAAAACACATCCTCAGACAGGCTAGCGATTGTTAACGAAGATGAGAAATATTAGCTGTGATCTAGGACATTGCAATGTGGGACCAAGGGTGGATATTATTACTGTGCTGTTACTACTATTTGCCTACGTTTATGTATAGGCGCTGCAGTGTGGAGTATCTCCAAGGTGTCACTATTATCTCTAGTGTTGGGTGAACACTATATTGTAGATTAATTCAGGTGTATTAATTTTAAGGTCAGACTGGCCCACTATATTACTAGGCCATTCTCTGGTGGCCTAGTCTCTCTCACATTAATTGACCCCTAAAAGAACAAGGTACCGGAGGTCCAGCAGAAGTAACCTCATTTGAAGATGACTTTGGAGCCATCTTTTGCTACCAGGATCTATTCACATTGTTTTCAAATAACCTAATAGAAATTATTGCTAATATCTCTAGTGTATGCGATATTAGCAATGTAAGCTTAGCATGCAACTAAAAGTGTATGTGCACATGTTTTGAATACATGAAGGGTAAACCCTAAAAATCATTTCTTCTGATAGTTCCAGGAGAACCTCAGTCGGACAATGGTCAGTAGGACTGGATGATACAGTATTGATCTTATATAGTATGTGGGTATCATTGATTGGATGCAGCCAACATGTGCTTAGATGGCACATGATCAGCTGCCAAGAGGCTGGTGGGGTCCAGAAGGAACTTCGACTGGACTGGAGGGAAGACCGAACAGATGAGGATAATCTTGTTTACTATTTTACTACTTTCTCCATCTTTATAAATAATGGTTAAGTCACTGGAAAACCCCATTTTAATTATTTAGATGTATAAGTAGTAAAGTAGTATAACTATGTGTTTCTCATTGAAGATATAAAATACATGCAGTTAAAAACTAGCAGATTTATCCAATTGGCCAAACTCAGTAAAAGTGCTGCAACTATTACAAAAATGGAGCAATTATAGCAGCACTTGGTAAACACATACAGTATAATTACCTGCTCCATTGTCCAGAAGTTCTAGGGTCTCTATTGATCCAGTGACAGGTTCAATTATTGCGGTGACTTTTGCTCCGCTGACAGGTATCAGTCCTTGACTTACTGATGCATAGATAACCATAGGGTTGGGATACTGGTTTGTGTCTTGGCTCATATGAGCATTTACAACAATTGGAGGAATGTTTGCATCTGAAGCCTTAGAATTCACAACTAAACCTAAAGTTTCAACTGAAGTGCGTGAATTGCAGAGATTGTAATTCCAGGGTCCTCTCTAAAACAGAAGGGAAACCATCATCATCATCATCATTATTATTATTAAATTTACCACAATATGGAAGATAACTACAAAATAATTGATATGTTCAATTAGCTACATTTTGGCAGGGGTAAGTTGTTGTCAGCTAGTAATTTCCATTGCAGGTAAAATGTGGCATTACATGATGGTCAATCTAGTAACACACTGGACATCTCGAGTTGTCAGCTTGTTAGCAGCTCTCTTTTGTGACTCGTATGGAGATCCTGAGCAGGGAATTCCCCTCTATGATATTCTTATGGGGAAAACCCTGTAAATGGGACCTGTAAGAAGATACTCTAGGTTTGTTTACATTTGCTTTGCATATAGGTCATCATGCTGTTCTATGTTCAAACACCTTCTGTTTGTATTTGGCCCTATACAAGGAAACACAGTTGCAGGCCTACACCAATTTAGAGATCAAAGCTCCGTCTTTTTCTGATACGGAGCTTCAAATCTATTGAACAGACGTAGAGTTGAATCATAACGTTCTGACTGGCTGCCCCACTACATGGGCGATTAGGATCTTATTGCATACTGTTGGTACATTGGACTAGATAATAGCACAGTATGCAATAAGTTACTATGCTCCCCCTACTGGTGACTGCAGTCATACAGAATTTTATCATTTAACCACATGTCTATGCAGAAGATTTGGAGCTCTGTAGCAGCAAAAATGTAACAATAACTAATAAAAATATATTGAGAAATGAATCCATGCAGAATATTGAAATCAAAAAGGATATGCTCTTAAAATGAATATCTACCTCAGGTTGGTTTCACACAGGCAATCGCGATATAGCCGTGAGTAAATCGCATCTTTGTTCATGTGATTTTTGAGCACCAATGCTGCTTTTTCTTGCAAAAACATCACCGCCGCTTGTGACTTTCTTGTGTGTTTTTTCATGCGATTTTCTCATGAGAAAGACAATAGGGCTTTCTTATGTTAAAAACGCATTGGATGAAAATCAGAAGTCCGTGCATTGCGATGCAATAAAACAAATGCTCCATAGGGAAACATGGGCAATAAAAAAATGGCAGAAAGATAGAACATGCTGCAATTTTTTTTCTTGCAGCATCGCATAAGTGAAAATATCGCAAATGTAAAGGAAACCATTGAAAAGCATTGGTTTCAGAATTCTGCATTTTCACATGGTCTCG
The DNA here is from genome assembly GCF_035609145.1 of Eleutherodactylus coqui. Classification (NCBI taxonomy): domain Eukaryota; kingdom Metazoa; phylum Chordata; class Amphibia; order Anura; family Eleutherodactylidae; genus Eleutherodactylus; species Eleutherodactylus coqui. Next base: position 254,058,625 of record NC_089839.1, on the reverse strand, counting down.
CATCGCCGGGAAATAGTGCGATTTTCTTGCCCGTGTGAAACAAGCCTTAGGACTCTTTTGGTTCAAAAAACATAGTTTCCTTTCATAATAATAATCTTTATTTGAATAGCGCCAACTTATTATATATAAATGACAAATAGGAGAATGTTACCTCTGCTGTTCCTGGGATTGCCAGCCTTGATGATTTTGCAGTGGTGTCACTTGCAAATTCTGCCGAAGTATACGTCTTCCCGTTTGGATCTTGCAAATTAATATTTGGTACTGCAGTTTGCCAAGTTACTAAGAAGAAAGTCTCATTCCCCACTGTGGTATCAATGAAAACGGTGCCTTTCAAACATCCAGCTGGTTGGAGACTTAAGGCGGTGCTTTCCAGCTGTTGATATAACATTTAATATCATTAAGTCCTAATGTTATTTGCATCTGCACTGCAGTTAAAGGGATTCTATCATCAGGTTCATACTGCCAGAACCACAGACAGCCTGAATCCAGGGATTGGACTGGACTGAATACAATACCAAGTTTGACTCTGAGCTAAACTTCAACTCACAGGGGCCTCTCCCCACCTGCTGCATGAAGACTGACAGTTCTCTTCCATTTAGTGTATACGAGAAAGCTGTCAGTCTACATATTGTGGGCAAGGAGAATTCGATGCACCCTGCCCCTGCGACTCGGAGCTCAGTTTCAAGTCAAATTTCTTCTATGGAGACAATAGGCATTCCTGAATCACTGCCGTAACTGTAGGTAATGTAGGGGATGCGGTCGCATCTGAGCCCAAGAGCCTTAGGGGACCCATAAGGCCTCTCTTCTCCATATAGGGAGCCCAGTACTATGAATAAAGCATTATAGTTAGGGTCCCTGTTACAGGTTTTGCATTGGGGCCCAGGAGGTTCAAGTTACACCTCTGCGTTAAGGGGTTAAGAAAAGTTGGGGGGCCCCCAAGATAAACTTTTGCACACGGGCCGGTGAGCCTTTAGCTACGCCCCTGCCTGAAGTGGGTTGGGCAGCATGAACCTGATGACAGAATTCCTTTAAGCTAGATAGAGCAGAATGAAACAAGCTTTTACCTGTATAGACTGCTTGGTAATGTCTCCATCATTACCTGAAACTGCACTGAAGGCATTAATTAACCCATTTCCATCCACTTTATCTGATGCTAGATAAATTGTTCCACCTGGAAGAAATCATGAAATTATAATTTATTTTCTGTATCAAAAGATCATCTGTCAATTATTGCTTTATGCAATCACTATATTCATAAATAAACGGGGCTATCTGAGATTAAAAAAAACCTAATACCTCTGGTAATGGTATTAAATTGAGAAGAAGAAAAAAAACTCACCTTTTGATCCCTCTACCTCAGCGCCCCCTCTCCAGTCCTGAAAGTTTCTGCAGCTTTCTCAGGCCATTCATCGTTCTTCACGTGGCCCCTCAGCTAATCACTAGCCTCAGTGGTTATGTGCCGTTCATGCATAGATGTCCACTGAGACCCGTACTTGGCTAAGAGGTCACGGGAATGATAAATGGCATGTGACCATTGCAGCAATTTCCTTGTCCAGAGCGACTAGATAAGCGGCGCTGAACTGGAGGGGGAGAGGCCAATCAAAAGGTGTATGACAGGTTTTATCTCTATTTTATACCATCACCAGCTGTCTGTGTTAGTTTCCTTATTTTGAACAACTCTTGTAAGTGTTTTTATTTGTATTATTAGCATTAGAAGTATGTAAGTTCTAGTACATGTGCAGGAGGGTGTGGGAGATACGTGCCACTTCTTCAGCTCAGACCGCTTTCACAAATCTCGCACAAATATAAACCCCATTCTTTTGAATGCAGACATATATATAAGCAATGTCCTATGTTTTTGTGTTTCTCAGAAATCACCCATTGATTTCAATAGGATCTTTAACGCCTTACATGCTGTGTGATGTGCATGTGAGTGTGATGCGAGGTTTCCTATTGAAATCAATGGGGAACACTTCTGATCCTCTTTCACGCCTGAAACTTGTGTGAGAGGATCAGAATTTCACAGATGTGATGCGAGGTATTTTTGCCTGAAAATTGCCTTGCATCTGCAGGTAAATCGCACATTTACAAGCGCAATACTGACCCGAGTTTCTCGGACTGATATTGCGCTCGCCTGTGTGTAGGTAGTCTTACAGAGGTATTCTCTGTAGAATGTCTCTAATATGGTGTCTGATGGAGTAATAACAGTAATAATATAGCTGAATGCCCTTCAAAATTGATATATATTAAAAGTTGGCATATTTCTTGGTGCTTGTAACGTTTCGTTACACTCGTTATGTTTGCATTGTTGCATTACAGTCATAGTAATGTTGTGTTTATATCAGCATTGCAGAAATCACAGTGGTATGTCTAATCTATACATTGTATGTAAAGCCCTTCACAGATATAGATTTAAAAGAAATGAGCTTTATTAAAGAATTTAAAATCATGGGCTATCATAAAGACACTTACAAACATAGAATGACAGGACAAAAGTAGAGTATCCACCCTAATATGAGGGCCACTGATGGCCACCAATCCTCCAATATTTATAAACAGGAGGAGTTTGGATACTCAATTACAAGGGTTATCATCCCTTTGTTTATGTTCCTTGGGGATAGAGGTTTTAATACTTTAGCTTCGAGTTCATAAACAGTGATAATCCACAGTGTATTCGTATGCTCAGGCCCTCTGGTGGTTTAACTCAGAGTTCCGAGATGGTGATCATCCACCATATATTTGAATGTTCAACGCGTTTTCCTGTTCTCATGTGGGACAGTTCATCAGGAGTAGGGCATACGGTTGCCCACAGTGTGTTGATGAAGAATCTCAATTGTGGATATCAGTCTTAAACTTCAGAGTTGTATAATCGACTGTCAGATTCTCCCAAGTTAGATTTGTGCCCTGTAACGGGTACTTAAATGCCACGTTTCTTTAAAATGTCCACCCGTAGTGGCGAAGTCACCCAGTTATGTTTAGAAATTCAATCCAGTGGCGTACTTCGTCATACTTCACTTGCCCATGGGCTGTAACGTATACGTAGAGAGAACATGTGATATTAATGGTGGCTATAATGCTAGGATAAGGCAATTATGCCAATTATATAATATGGTCACCAAGTCACGCGCTCTACTATATCACCCTGGGTGTCCGTGGTTAGGTAAAGACTCGATATGGGGTATGTATACCCCTAAAGTGATATGGCTGTAGTTAGAAGACTTTTGAGGAGCCTAGAGAAGTGACCCCATACAGTGGTGGAGTGACCCGTGTATTATGTACTCCTTAGTTGTCACTAGAGACGGTGGGATATGCGTAACTCGTTACCACACCCGCCTATTTGATAGTGACACTAGAGGGGCCCGGTTAAAAAGAGCATATCTGAGCCCATATATATGGTGGCTACCCGAATAGCTCCGGAAAACTACTGATGTGGACAAGTTCCCAGACTTATAATTGAGAATCCAAACTCCTCCTGTTTATAATTATTGGAGCATTGGTGGCCATCAGTGGCCCTCATATTAGGGTGGATACTCTAATTTTGTCCTGTCATTCTAAGTTTGTAAGGCTATATCAGCATTGCAGGTTCGGTTCTGAGTTTCCAACATTGATTTATTTGAAAATCTCATATCATTTTGGAAATGCTGGACGGAAACTGAACAGACCCCTTTATAGTCAATGAGATGCATTCAAACTGTTGGGTTCCACCAATAGCAGGTTCTATTCAGCCAGCGGGTTCTGTTCTCCTTCCCTTATAACAGAGCAGGAGAACAGAATCCATAGTGCAAATCTGAACGATCCCTTACACGCCCAACATATATTTATTTCACTTTTGAGGTACAGTGCGACTTTGTTTTTTTGCATTGTACATTTAGTGGTATGGCTTTCTCCATTTTGGACATGAAGTCCTCTCTATCTTCCGAGGCGGATTTTAACTAGAAGCTATGATACTATATGACCAGAGTTTATAGGCTTAGGCTCAAAGAGAGACAATGTGTTTGTGTAGGGTTCCATTTGAAGAGGTTACTTTGTCAGTGGCAGATGAGAGCGCACAATGTCATCAAAATGTGCCCTAATAACTCATACTGTATATAGTAAGTATAGCAATAGTAGCGCCCAAAGATCTGCACAAAACCCATGTGGAAATTGACATATGGTGGGGAATTTATTTCCACAGCATGTCAATTGTATTGCCATTTCTGCTGCGGAGTTCACCTCTTCTTCATGAGGCATTGAATTCTACAGAGAAATCCGCGATCGAAGCCGTATCATAATCCGTACTAAACGGTTTAGAGGCAGACGTTCCATTGCCGATCTGCTGCAGAATGTCTTCTGCGGATATTCCACAGCTAATCAGCCCCGTGTAGACCCAGCCTTGGGGTATTTCACTGAGTGAAGGCGGAGCTCTCTGGAGATGTCTTCAAGCCACTAGCTTCCATTCAGAGTAAACAGGAAGACATTTACAGACTGCCTGTTTAAATAAGTCTACAGTTGCTGGGATTTTAGGAGAGCTAACAACCCACCAACTACTACAAATGGGCGATTCTCACTTACTGGCCCTGTTGGGTCCTGTGTTTACATCTGACGACCGTCGCTCGTAATTGTTCTTTTAAGTGATAACTTCAGTGACTATCAGCCCGTGAAAAAGTAACTTAATACCCAGATTTATGATAAGGAGACATCTAAGTGCTGACCTGTAGCTTTTGCAATCTCTGTAAGTCGTTTTTCTTCAGCAGTTCCGAGGAATATGACATGAATTATAGCGCCACTCTGTATAACTTTTTGGGCACAAAGGTTGGTATCAAAATTATCTTCTCCATCTGAGAGTAATAAGACTTCTGTTCCATCAGATGATCCAGATTGTAAATTTACCTGTACGGTAACATGATATATGGATAAAAATAATACATATAAAGCATATACTGTAGATATTTAGAAAACCTATTTCTGTTCATCTTCACATTCCCCATCAATTCCAGATTCCTCTAAGCCACAGGTGTCAAACACAAGGCCCACGGGCCGAATCCGGACCGCCGCCTCATTTTCTGTGGCCCAACGGCTGTGCAGTAAGTTCCCTAACTCCTCCCTGCTGCTGTCAGTAGGCAGTCTTCTCTCGGCTTGTTCTGTCTAGTGCAGACAGTAATAGAGAAGTGCCGATAGCAGACTGACAACGGCCGCGGAGGAGGGAAGATGAGTGTATATATGTGTGTGTGTCAGTATATATGTGTGTGTGTCTGTACGTATATGTGCAGAATGGTGCAGAATGGTGTGTGGGTGTATGCGGAGAATCCTGTGTGTCTGTATGCGCAGAATCCTGTGCGTCTGTATGCGCAGAATGGTGTGCGTCTGTGCGGGTGTATGCGCAGAATGGTGTGCGTCTGTGCGGGTGTATGCGCAGAATGGTGTGCGCCTGTGCGGGTGTATGCGCAGAATGGTGTGCATCTGGGCGGGTGTATGCGCAGAATGGTGTGCGTCTGTGTGGGTGTATGCGCAGAATGGTGTGCATCTGTGCGGGTGTATCCGCAGAATGGTGTGCATCTGTGCAGGTGTATCCGCAGAATGGCGTGCAGGTGTATGCGCAGAATGGTGTGCCTCTGTATGCGCACAATGGCGTGCGTCTATAGGCGCAGAATGGTGTGCGACTGTAGGCGCAGAATGGTGTGCGTCTGTAGGCGCAGAATGGTGTGCGTCTGTAGGTGCTGAATTGTGTGCGTCTATGCGCTGAATGGTGTGCGTCTATGCGCTGAATGGTGTGCGTCTGTATGCGCAGAATGGTGTGCAACTGTATTCGCAGAATGGTGTGTGTATGCGCAGAATGGTGTGCGTCTGTATGTGCAGAATGGTGTGCGTCTGTATGCGCAGAATGGTGTGCGTGACTGGCCACTATGGAGGACCTTATTACCAATTGGGCCACTGTGGGGTTTACTTTTACTTTACTGTCTTACAATTAGAATCGGCCCTTTGAAGGCAACTATAAGGCTGATGTGGCCCTCAGTGAAAATGAGTTTGACACCCCTGCTCTAAGCTGATGTTAGAATTTTAGAATTTTTAAAAAATCACAAAGAAGGCCGTACTTAGTAATATTCAGATACAAGGAAAGGATGAACAGTTATTCCCAGCAGAATGCAGAAAAGGCATAATGTCATATAAGGGAGGTTACACAGGTGCAAAATACTGATGAACAGCCACGCACATGCCTACTATACATCGGGGGTCTATTTAGTTTTATACTTACACATAGATAAGGCCTGTATACGGTGCCAGTCACACAGATATGTGTAGTGCACAATGCAGGCCTTTATATCCCTCGTCATGTTACAAGACCTGTTACAAGGTTGGACATTGACTTATAAGGAGGCTGCCTTACAATAGGTGGCACTGCAGAGGCATTGTACCAGCTCTCATTTCCATACCAAGTTTTCCACTGGAGTATTGCATGGCTTGTAAGTCTCCTGACACCTACTTGGCTCTCTCGACCAGGAAAAAAGTACCTCTCCTGAAACATATCAAATGCCTCTCACACAATCAGCCAAAAACCTAAGTATACACTGTTGAGGGGCAAAAATCCTGACACAGCTGTCTGTACATGGTGAACTCTGTCTTCTGGAGAAGAGTCTGGTTTGGCTTATACCCCTGGTCATGTTACAAGGTCAGATAAAAGGTGGGATATTAACATATAGGGAAGTTACCTTCCAATAGGTTGCACTGCGAAGGCATTGTACTTTTCCCATTGGCTTACAGCCTAATAATGATACCCATACTATTAGATCAGGTGGGCTGTCCCGCACCTTTTAAGTGAACTATACAATGTATTGACACCACAGGCCCCCCCAGTATTTCATTAACAAAGAGTAGCACTTAAAACGACACATCAGGCCTGGAGAAACAAAGATGGCCACACTAGCTTCTCTGACTATCTGGTTTACACTGTGCATTAGTTTGCATCATTAGGCCAGTCAGAGCAGCATATAGGGTCTTAGACTACCAATACATATTATGCACAGTGTTCATCAGATAATCAGAGAAGCGGTTCGGCCATACCCATTTCTCCAGGCCTGGAGGGTTGCTTTAATTTTCGCTTAGGTGTACTGTATAGAAAGGTTCCTATTAGCAGTAGTGCCAGAGGCAGATGCATTGTGTTTTTCAGGGTGAACGTCTAGTTCCCTTGGGCCTTAAAGCTGTTGTCTGGCTAGAATTAACTTTTTAAGGTCAGAGCCAAAAAGGTTAAAACAATAGCACAAATGGTACTTGACCATCCTCAGCTCTGGCGATCCTGTTTACTGGTGGTCTGTTGAGGGCATCCTGAACTTGATCTCCTTGTATGCATGCCCTCCCTAATCCACTGGTCCCAACGCCTTCTAACATTCTGGTTAGAACGGCCCAGGTGGTGAACAATTCGATGATATGTCCATCCAGCTTCTTACACTATAATTATGCGGCCCCTCTCAAACTCTACTAACTGGCAAAATCTCTTTGATTGCATTGTAGACCATCCACACGCTGCACAGCACGGCCAGTCACATGACTGTCACTCAAGTCAGGGGAGGTCCTGTAGGCCACAGAAGTGGCGGTGCACCAGAGTCTTTCACCCTATCGTATTTGGAGCAATGTGTATATGCTGCAATATGTATATTGCAGTGAAAGACGTATGTGATTCTGCTTGGGCTATTTCTTAGGTTCCTAAATTGATAGTTTCTCAAACATTAAGTTCAGTCATTAAACTTTATAATAGATAGGTTTTTAGTGTCTCACTTTGTAAGTAAGCCACAAAAAATCTATCTGCGGCCCCAAGAGACTTGCTGATTGTAATGTTGGCCCCTACCTACTGCCAAGTTGAGCTGCAGGTCTGTTCTCAGAAGATCTAATGTCTTTTGGGTAGAGTGTCTTTGTGCTGCAATGGTGGATCAGAGTTGGGGCTGGGGTATTTGGGACAACAGATTTAAGGACAAAATACACAAGAACTTGCTCCCAGTCTTTTAAGGAGACAGGCTGTTGACAAAGGCCTGAGAGAGCTACTCTGTGAAGGTATGCAACCAAACCTATGGGGATTTTCTGGGGCATTAGGTTTGGTAGCAAAGGTGATGTATGATGTTTTGTTAGAGACCAGACGGCCAGTTTGACTATTATGCAGTTTGAAATATGGTATACAGTGTGAATACTACTGTGCTGTACAGAAGCAATAAATACTGGTGAAGCCAGATTTTTAAGAAAACATTACAATGTGGAGTGTTTTCTTGAGTGTTACGCAATCCATGTTATAAGGAAAAGATGGCAATCCGAGTGTGACTAATCCCCAGTTTGTCACAATACTTAAAGGGTCACAACTCATGTAAGTATGTGGGCCTTGGGACAGTCTTGCACTCAGAACCCCTAGCAAATGCTGACTTAACAATAATCTTTAATAATAATCTTTATTTATATAGCTCCAACATATTCCGCAGAGCTTACAATACAGGGGAAATAAAACAAGACAAGGGTTACAAGAAGTAATCAATTGATGGAGACAATAGGGGTGAGGGTCCTGCTCCAACGAGCTTACATACTACAGATAATGTGGTGATACAGAAGCTAAAGGGGCGGGAGATGTGCATGGTATGACGAGGTGGAGAATGAGGGATGCTATACACACAGACAATGGTCAGGCCGTATAGTGGCGAAATCGGGATGACTGCAGGTGCCAGTTTATTACAGCTAGCAGGAATTGCAGTCTGTGGGACAGGGAGCATGTTATCAGGTGGAGTACTGAAGGGTTTGGTTTAGGGTATATGATATGCCTCCCTGAAGAGGTGTGTTTTTAGAGCACGCCTGAAGTTTAGTGTGTCACTGATTGCCCGGATATTTTTTGGTAGCGCGTTCCAGAGGACAGGTGCTGCTCTTAAGTAGTCTTGGAGGCGGGAATGAGAGGTTCGAATTAAAGGAGCACTCAGTTTGATTTTATTAGCAGAGCGGAGGGTCCGGGCTGGCTGGTGGATTGAGATGAGGGAAGCAATGTAGGGCGGGGCGGTGCTGTGGAGTGCTTTGTGGATGAGGGTAGTGAGTTTAAATTGTATTCTGTATTTGACGAGCAGCAAGTCCAGTGACTGGCACTGGGCAGAGGCGTCCAAGTAGCAGCTGGACAGAAAGATGAGCCTGGCTGCCGCATTCAGGATGGATTGGAGAGGGTAGAGTCTGGAGCAGGGGAGGCCTATTATTAGAGAGTTGTAATAATCGAGCCAAGAGTGGATGAGGGCAACAGTGAGTGTTTTTAGCATGTTCGCGGAGAGAAAAGGGCGTATTCTAGCGATGTTCTTGAGGTGCAGATGACATGTTCGGGACAGAGATTGTATGTAGGGGGTGAAGGAGAGATCTGAGTCAAATATGACCCCAAGGCAGCGAGCATGCTGTCTGGGAGTTATGGTGGTGCCACACACTGAGATGGAGATGTCAGGATCAGGTCGGTTAGTAGAGGGCAGAAACACCAGTAGGTCAGTTTTTGAGAGGTTCAGTTTTAGGTAGAGAGAGGACATAGTGCAGGACACAGCAGACAGACAGTTGGTAGCATTCTGGAGAAATGTTGCTGTGACATCCCAGGAGGAGGTGCATAGCTGGGTATCATCAGCATAGAGATGGAAACCAAATCTCCTGATGGTCTGTCCAATGGGGGCTGTGTAGATGGAGAAGAGAAGGGGGCCAAGGACCAAGCCCTGGGGGACCCCAACAGCAAGGGGAAGAGGAAGGGAGGTAGAACCCGCAAAGCAGACACTGAAGGAGCGGTCGGATAGGTAGGAGGAGAACCAGGAGAGGGCAGTGTCTTTTAGTCCAATGGAACGAAGCATAGAGAGGAGAAGTTTGTGGTTGACAGTGTCGAATGCTACAGAGAGGTCGAGGAGGATCAGTAGGGAGTAGTCGCCTCTTGATTTGGATGTCAGAAGGTCATTTGACACTTTAGTCAGGGTGGTTTCTGTCGAGTGTACGGGCGGAAGCCAGACTGTAGAGGGTCAAGAAGAGAGTTTTCTGAGAGATAGCTCATAAGGCGAGAGTAAACCAGGCGTTCTAGTAGTTTCAAGATGAAGGGGAGGTTTGAGATGGGTCGATAGTTGGCAGCATCGATCGAGTCAAGAGTCGGTTTCTTTAGCAGCGGGGAAATGATAGCGTGTTTGAATGAGGAGGGGAAAATGCCAGAGGTCAGAGAAAGATTGAATATAGTGGTGAGGTGGGATATGACCACCGGGGAGAGGGAGCGCAGGAGGTGTGAGGAAAAAGGGTCGCTAGCGTAGGTGGTGGGGTAAGCGGAGGAGAGCAGTCTGGAGACTTCTTCCTCTGTTGTTGGTCTAAGTACAGAGAGTGAACAGGAGCTAGATGCAGTACTAACGAGACTAGGGTCGGGGCTAGTCTGGGATTGGGAGGTTATTTCCTGACGGATGTCATCAATTTTCTTTTTGAAGCATGCAGCCAGCTCTTCTGCACTGAGATCCATCACAGGGGGCTGGGGTTTTGGGCTGAGATGGCAGTGGAAAGTGTCAAAGAATCTTTTAGGGTTATGGGATAGTGAGGAGACGAGAGAGGTGAAGTAGACTTGTTTGGCGTAGTGGAGGGCAAGGTTGTATGTTCTGAGAATGAATTTAAAGTGGAGAAAGTCTGCAGGCTTTTGAGACTTTCTACACAGCCGTTCAGCACACCTAGAGCAACGCCGTGAGAAATCGCATTTGAGGCATGAACCAGGGTTGCCGCGGTCTATGTCTGATGGCTTGGGTTACGGGGGCGTCGCTTCATCCAATGCATGTTTGAGAGTGGTGTTGTAATGTACGGCAGCCAGGTTGGGGCAGGAGAGGAGAGAGATAAGGGACAGAGAAGACTGTAGAGACTCAGCAAAAAAATTTTTGGTGTGAACGGCCTGAAGGTTCCTGTACGGGAGGTAGGAGGGTCTGGAGAAATGTTAGGGAGCTTGACAGAGAAAGAGAGAAGATTATGGTCCGAGAGTGGGAGAGGGGAGTTAGTGAAGTTGGAAGCAGAGCAGAGTCAGAAGAAGACCAGAACCAGAGTATTGCCATCCCTGTGAGTGGGAGAGGCTGTGAGTTGTGAGAGACCAAGGGAGGAGGTGAGAGATAGAAGCTGAGAGGTAGATGGGGAGATGGGGTCATTAGTGGGGATGTTGAAGTCTCCTAGGATGAGGGTTCGGATTTCGCGGGAGAGAAAGTGTGGGAGCCAGGTGGCAAAGTGGTCCAGAAACAAGTGAGGAGCACCTGGGGGGCGGTAAGTAACTGCTACTCGCATGGACAGCGGACGGAAAAGCCATAGGGCATGTACCTCGAATGATGGTAAAGTAAGTGAGGGTACTCGGGGTATGGTCTGGAAAGTGCATTGTGAGGAGAGAAGCGCACCTACTCCTCCCCCTCGTCTGTCTTCCGGTCTTGGGGTATGGGAGAACCGTAGGCCATTGTAAGACAGTGCAGTAGAGGAGGCCATGTCAGATTGCTGTATCCATGTTTCTGTTAGAGCTAGCAGGTTTAGGGATTTAGCAGTGAAAAGGTCATAGATGGTGGGGAGTTTTTTACATGCTGACTGGCAATTCCAGAGCGCACATTGAAAGGAAACCAGGGAGGATATGCATGGACTAGTGGTTGGGCTAGAAGGATGTCTCAGTGGGGCAGGTGGGGAGTAATAGTTAGGGGCACTAGAGGGTGAGCCAGGATTGGGAGAGATGTCCCCTGCTGCTAGTAGCAGCAGTATAGCGAGGGTGAGCAGGTGATTAGGAGTTTTATGAAGGAGATAGTTATGTTTCACTGTGGCTTCAGAGGGATTGAGACGTTTAAGGAAAGTAAACACGCTTTCACATAAACAGTCGTCCTGTCATAACAGTATGGTAGAAGGTCTGCCCGAGCAGGGCACTCCACTCAATGAAATCCATATGCCCTAATGGGTCATATGAGCAGGGTATGCCATCTTGACACAACCCCTTTAAATACAGAGAGAAGATATCTTATTGTACATTACCTGAATTCCAGCCTCAAGTCCAGAACATATATTTGTTCCTCCATCTGCTACTGTTGGAAGAAGTTTTCTTAGATTCTGACGTTGTACATGGCTTTTTATTTGGACTAAATTTGATTTTACAGAGGAACTGCTTGAAAATGTCACCATTCCAACGTAAGAATCAATCTCAATGATTTGCATGAGGAAAATTTCTGCGGCCTGGTATAAACGCCCAATACGATCATTCTGAAAAACAAAGAAACGAATACGCAAATGTTTTCAAGTTTTATGTGAATAACACATATTTAGCCGGTTACTTAGACATGATGAAGAAGAGAACTTAATATAGTAGAAAGTAGTATACATTTTCATTATTGAATATTCAATTGTTATTTGCAGGAAACAGCAAACAAAAATTCATTAGAGTACATTCACACATGGAAACGAAGCAAAACCACAAATTAGAGCAGAAAATCTGAACCTTTTTTTTTCTTCCACATGTGAATAGGATTTGCTCAGGATTTGCGATCGCTTACTGTATAAGCAACTCTAGTTTACATGTAGAGGAAAAAGAACGCTGTGGATTTTGTGCTGCAACTCTAACCTGCGGTTTTTCCGTGGATCCACTGGGGAAAGTCTGCAACAGAAATACAACATTTCCACAATGTGTGAACGCACACTTACTGTAAGTACAAGTCAATATAGCCTATATTCACCCAAATCTTTCCAAATATTACTGAGAAAATATATAATTTATAACTGCTAGATCTGGTGATATGCTACTAGGTCATAAATCAGTTTTGGAGCATATTGTCACATTAAGGGTGCATTCACACGAGCGTGTGTGTGTGCCGTACATAGGTGCGCACAAAAGCACGCACCCACATACGTGCACAAACACGTGTTAATGCAGGTCTATGCAGCATTCCTGCAATAGGGCCGCGGCTGCTGCCAGCGGCCCCATTGAACGCGACAGGAAGCTGGCAAGCCCTGCAGGGATTTTCGGGGAAAGGTTTAAATATAAACCCTTCCCTGAAAATCATCCCTAAAATGTGTAAAAACTAAAAAAAAACATATACTCATCTCTCTGCAGCTGCCGGGACTCAGGCGCGTCCAGCCTGTTTTCTCCCTGCACTGCTCTGACTGTGTTTCAGCAGGCGGGGATTTAAAATCCCGACCTGCTGAAAGGGTTGTATCTGATTGGCTGAGAGCTCAGTCAATCAGATACAGCTCTCAGCCATTCATTGACTGACAGCTAAATACTGCCTGTGATTGGTCAAAGCACTCAGCCAATCACAGGCAGCTCTTTGGCCATTCATAGAATTTTATGAATAAGATGCAGCCCCTTCAGCAGGCGGGGACTTTAAATCCATGCCTGTTGAAACACAGTCAGAGAAGTGCAGGGAGAAGACAGGCTGGACGCGCCTGAGCCACGGCAGCTGCGGAAAGGTAAATATATTTATATATATATATATATATATATATATATATATATATATATATATATATATATATATATATATATATATATATATATATGAATGTATGTCTGTCTGTCTGTTTGTCCTCTATGCATTACTACACCGTTCATCCGATCCCCATGAAACTTTGGGAAGTTGTTGAGTACACTCCCACGAAGGTTTCTGGCATAGTACATCTATCCTATGATAGGTGGCACTGGCAATTGCATCTTCTGGAATTGCGGCAACACTTTTGGATGGTGGCCGAACAGTGCATTCAGCACTGAAATTGCCAGTGAATTTGCAAACCACTGAGACACCAACATGCAATATCACCAAAAATTCCAGAATGGGCAAAGTTCTCCAAACATGTAAACTTATCATATGGGACGAATGCACAATAGCTCACAAAAACGCATTGGAAGCGCTTGACCGTACACTGTAGGATTTGAGGGGAAATGCACAGCCCTTCGGTGTAGCACTCATTTTATTGTCTGGTGATTTTCGACAAACTCTGCCAGTTATATCACGTTCAACACCCGCTGATGAACTTAATGCATGTCTCAAATCATCAGTTCTATGGCGACATGTAAAGAAATTGACTTTGAAAACCAATATGCGCGTTCAACTACAAAATGATGCATCCGACGAACGTTTCGCAAAACAATTACTGGATATTGGGAATAGGAAGATGGCAAGGAAAAGCGACAACATATAAGTCCATCGATACTGTGATGAATCAAGACGAAGTTGTCGATTACCCAACAGAATTCTTGAATTCACTCGATTTTCCAGGTATGCCACCGCACATTTTAACATTGAAAATTGGCGTGCCTATCATGAAAATTGGCGTGCCTATCATTCTTCTCTGAAACATCAATCCACCACGACTCTGCAATGGTACAAGACTTTCAGTGAGGAAGATGATGAACAATGTCATTTAGGCCACAATTTTTTGAATGGGAAATTCAAGGGGGAAGATGTACTGTTGCCACATATTCCAATGATGCCATCAGATATGCCATTTGAATTAAAGCGTTTACAGTTTCTGGTGCGACTCGCTTTTGCAATGACCATCAACAAAGCACAAGGACAACTGCTGTAAGTGTGTGGGCTAGATTTGGAGAATCCGTGCTTCTCACATGGACAACTGTATGTGGTCAGCTCACGCCTCGGAAATCTTTCTGATTTATTCCTGTACGCACGAGACGGAAAAACAAAAAATACCGTGGATCCACAAGCACTCGAATAAATACAATGTGAATTCAATGTTATCATAACTAGTTTCCTTCCTTCTGAGATAGCAGCAACGCGCAATGGGTAAGCTGGTATATAATATATTTTTTTACACAGTCTAGGGATGATTTTCAGAAAATCCCCGCAGGGCTTGCCAGCAGTCTATTGCTTTCAATGGGACTGCAGAAGTGCCCAATGGGAGAACATTGCGATCATCTGCCTCAACTGTCACAGCAGTACAGTTGTTGCAGGAGATTCTTTATTCCCCGAGGGGAGTCCTCTTGGCACTGATCACTGTGAAAGTGCTGTCACAGTGTTCAGTGGCAAGGGGATTCCCTGCTTGGGAATATTGACGCGCACCACGGACCTATGGTGCATGCATGTCCTAGATTTTGCAGGTACGTGCGTGTCCACGCTTGTAAAACATGGACATGAACACACCTTAGGGAACCAGTGGTTCTAATAGGCGCGTGTTTTTGTGCACACGTATGTACACAGATAAACACGCTCATGTGAATCCACCCTTAAGCTATATCCCCTTTCCAACTAAACCACACCCCTTTTCCCCTTTGTCAAGTGAAGCACAGTAGATTATTATTTTTGGTGCATTTGTTTCATAAGAACGTTTAAGACTTGATGCAACCTTAATAGAGATGAGCGAACACACTCGTCCAAGCTTGATGCTCGCTCGAGCATTAGGGTGTTCGAGATGCTCGTTACTCGAGACGAGCACCACGCGGTACTCAAGGCAATTCCATTTCCTTCCCTGCATGTTTAGCGCCATTTTCTAGCCAATAGACATGCAGGGAAGTCATTACAACTTCCTGCTGTGATGTTCCAGCCATATCGCACCCCCCTGCAGTGAGTGGTTGGCGAGATCAAGTGACCGCCGAGTATTTAAAGCGGTCCCGTCCGCGGCTCACCTCAGACACACGCTGGCAGAGATTAGGGACAGTGGTGCTGCTGCTATAGGGAGAGTGTTAGTGTCTTCAAGAACCCTAACGGTCCTTCTCAGGGCCACCTCTGACCGTGTGCATTACTGTTGTGGCTCCTGGGAGCAGTTTTGCACAAATTTTTTTTTTCATCTCGGGCTGTGCAGGCTATTACAGCTATAGCGTTCTCAGTCTGCAGTCTATTATACAGAGTATAGGGACAGAGCTGGTGAGACAGGGACAGTCGTAGTGTAGAATCCTGTCTAAAAGAACCCCAACGGTCCTTCTTAGGGCTACCTGTGACCGTGTGCATTTTACTGCGTAGCTGCTGGGAGTTGTGGTGCATCACTATTGCAGAGCAGACCTTTTTGCAGCCTTGCGTGTAGTTTTTTTCTGGCTGCAGTTTGTGTTATATAACCGCTATCAGCCTCCAACTGTACTCCAATAATTCCAAAAATTTTTACACCGCTCTGTGTCTGCCGTCAACTTCATGCACAGCGTATGGCGACAGCGCCTGATAGAGGGAAAGTCATATACACGCTATATAGCCTGTATTCTTTTTCAATTTTTTTTTTTTTTAAAGTTCCTTTGTTGGGCTACCTGTGACCGTGTGCATTTTACTGCCTGGCTGCTGGGAGTTGTAGTGCATCACAATTGCAGAGCCAGACCTTTTTCCAGGCATCTGTATAGTTTTTTTCTGGCTGCAGTTTGCGTTACATAACTGCTGTCAGCCGCCAACTGTACGCCAATAGTTCCACAATTATTCACACCGCCCTGTGTCTGCCGTCAACTTCACGCACAGCGTACGGTGACAGCCACTGATAGTGGGAAAGTCATATACACTCTATATAGCCTGTATTTTTTTTCAAAAAAATGTTAAACAAAAGTTCCTTCTTACGGCTACCTCTGACCATCTGAAATTTACTGGGTGTCTTGTGGGAGTTGTACTGCATCACTATTGCACGGCTAGGCCTTTTTGCAGCCTTCTGTATTCTTTGTTTCTGCCTGGAGTTAGCGTTACATAACAGCTGTCAGCCGCCATCTGTACGCCAATAATTCCATAATTATTCACACCACTCTGTGTCTACTCTATTCGTAATACACCATGCTGTGGGGTGGGTGTAGGGCTAGAGGACGTGGAGCTCCAAGTGAGGGTGTGGGCACAGGCCGAGTTCCTAGTCCAGGTGAATCGCAGCTGGCTGCTGTGGGATTAGGAGAGAGGCAAGTTTCTGGGGTCCCCAGCTTCATATCACAATTTTTGGGTCCACGTGTTAGACCTTTATTACAAAATGAGCAGTGTGAGCAGGTCCTGTCGTGGATAGCAGAAAATGCATCCAGCGATGTATCGACCACCCAGTCTTCTACGCTGTCCACTGCTGCAACTCTGAATCCTCTGGCTGCTGCTCCTCCTTCCTCCCAGCCTCCTCATTCCATGAAAATGACACATTCTGATGAGCAGACAGACTCCCAGGAACTGTGCTCGGGCCCCTGCCTTGATTGGGAAAAAATGGTTTCTCTCTCACCTGAGGAGTTTGTCGTGACCGATGCCCAACCTTTGGAAAGTTCCCGGGGTCCAGGTGATGAGGCTGGGGAATTCTGGCAACTGTCTCAAGAGCTTTCAGTGGGTGAGGAGGATGATGATGATGAGACACAGTTGTCTATCAGTGGGGTAGTAGTAAGGGCAGTAAGTCCGAGGGAGGAGCGCACAGAGGATTCGGAGGAAGAGCTGCTGGACGATGAGGTGACTGACCCCACCTGGTTCGCTAAGCCAACTGAGGACAGGTCTTCAGAGGGGGAGGCAAGTGCAGCAGCAGGGCAGGTTGGAAGAGGCAGTTGGGTGGCCAGGGGTAGAGGCAGGGCCAGAGTGAAGAATCCCCCAACTGTTTCCCAAAGCACCCCATCGCGCCAAGCCACCGTGCAGAGGCCTAGGTCTTCAAAGGTGTGAATATTTTTCAGTGAGAGTGCGGACGACTGACGAACAGTGGTGTGCAACCTGTGTCACGCCAAGATCAGCCGGGGAGCCACCACTACCAGCCTCACCACCACCAGCATGCGCAGGCATATGATGGCCAAGCACCCCACAAGGTGGGAGGAAGGCCGTTCACCACCTCCGGGTCGCACCTCTCCCCCTGTGCCCCAACCTGCCACTCAGATCCAACCCCCCTCTCAGAGCACAGTCACGAGCGTCTCACGGCCTGCACCCACAATGTCTTTCTGTGCAGCATCCAGCTGTCACTACCGCAAGCGCAAATGCGCCACCACGCACCCGCACGCTCAAGCTTTAAATGTGCACATCGCCAAATTGATCAGCCTGAAGATACTGCCGTACAGGCTTGTGGAAACTGAAGCTGTCAAAAACATGATGGCGGCAGCGGTCCCACGCTATTCAATCCCCAGTCGCCACTATTTTTCCCCGTGTACCGTCCCAGCTCTACACCAGCACGTCTCCCGCAACATCAATCGTGCCCTCACCAACGCGGTTACTGGGAAGGTCCACTTAACCACGGACAAGTACTGGTGGGCAGGGCCACCATATTTCCCTGATGGCACATTGGGTGAATTTGGTGGAGGCTGGGACCGAGTCAGAGCCTGGGACCGCATACGTCCTACCCACTCTCAGAATTGCGGGTCCTTCCTCGGTTCTGGTATCTGCGGCGGTCTATGTCACCTCCTCAAAATCCTCCCCCTTCTCCTCCAACGCAACCTCTACCTCTCAATTAAGAAACGTGAGCAGCACATCGCCAGCAGTCGGTGTGGCGCGGCGCGGCAGCACAGCACTGGGCAAGCGTCAGCAGGCCGTGCTGAAACTACTCAGCCTAGGTGACAAGAGGCACATGGCCCCCGAGCTGTTGCAGGGTCTGACATAGCAGACCGACCTCTGGCTTTCACCGCTGAGCCTCCAACCGGGCATGGTCGTGTGTGACAATGGCCGTAACCTGGTGGCGGCTCTGCAGCTCGGCAACCTCACACACGTGCCATGCCTGGCCCACTTCTTCAATCTGGTGGTTCCGCGGTTTCTGAAAAACTACCTGCACTTATCTGACCTGCTCGGCAAGGTGCGCTGCGCCTGCGCACATTTCCGCAAGTCCACCACGGACGCTGCCACCCTGCGGACCCTGCCACATCGGTTTAATCTGCCAGAGCACCGACTGCTGTGCGACGTGCCCACACGGTGGAATTCTACGCTCTACATTTTGGCCAGGCTGTATGAGCAGCGTAGAGCAATAGTGGAATACAACTCCAACATGGATGGCGTAGTGAGAGTCAGCCTCCCTAATTCTTTACCAAGGAGTGGGCCTAGATGGCAGACATCTGCCAGGTCCTCGGAAACTTTGAGAAGTGTATCCACATGGTGAGCAGCGATGTTGCAATCATTAACATCACCATTCCTCTGCTATGCCTGCTGAGAAGTTCGCTGCAAAGCATAAAGGCTGACGCTTTGCGGTCGGAACAGGAGGCGGGGGAAGAGAGTATGAGGCTTGATAGTCAGAGCACCCTGATGTCTATATCTAATCGCGCTTTGGAGGGGGAGGAGCAGGAGGAGGAGGGGGAAGAGAAAGTTGGGCCCACTGCAGAGGGTACCCATGCTGCTTGCCTCCCATCTGTTCAGCGTGTATGGGCTGTGGAGGAGGAGGAGGATCCTGAAAGTGATCTTCCTAGTGAGGACAGCGATGTGTTGCGTACTAGTACCCTGGCACACATGGCTGACTTCATGTTAGGCTGCCTTTCTTGTGACCCTCGCGTTAGATGCTTTCTGGCTACTACGGATTACTGTGTGTACACCCTGCTCGACCCACGGTACAAGGAGAACCTTTCCACTCCCATTCCTGAAGAGGAAAGGGGTTCGAGAGTGATGCAATACCACAGGGACCTGGTGGACAAACTGATGGTAAACTTCCCATCTGAGAGCGCTAGTGGCAGAAGGCGCAGTTCCGAGGGCCAAGTAGCAGGGGAGGCGCGGAGATCAGGTAGCATGTTCAGCGCAGGCAGGGGAACACTCTCCAAGGCCTTTGCCAGCTTTATGGCTCCCCAGCAAGACTGTGTCACCACTCCCCAGTCAAGCCTCTGTCGGAAGGAGCACTGTAAAAAGATGGTGAGAAAGTGCGTGTCTAGGGCATGGCGTGTGGGCCAAAGCCAACATGTATTTCCTCTCACGTAACCTCAGCTATCCGGGACACTGCAATGGGATTTCTTTATGTGCCGTCTGTGGGTTCCTGGGAGCCACCCATGCTGTGGGTGCACACAGACTTCTCATTGAGGCGTTTTACCTGTCTGTCCCCAAAATACTGACAGACTTGCGTAGGGTGCAGAGTGCAGATGGTTTACCCCTGGTGTTGTCGATGAGGTATCCGACACCCAAATAGAATGAGTAGTGTGTGGACACATGGAGTCCCCATTGCTATGTCACTCGCAGCACCTTGGGCCACACAAGGTGTTTCCTGGGACAGAGGCAGACCCAGGGCCCGCTCACATACTTCCCACACAGAGTATTGCTGCATTGTGGAGATGTGTAGAAGTGCTGGGCTGGCAGCGGACTCCCCTTTATGCCCACATTTGCAGCTCCTGACGGAGGTGACACAGGATTGGAATGAAGATCGAACATCAATTTCTCATCGATTCTCTACAGCATTGTGGGCTATCGACCCCCCTTCCTTTTAAAGAGGGTCGCTACCTGGCCCTGCCAACCCTCTGCAGTGTGTGCCTCTGGTTCCTCCTCATGGCAGACGCACTTATAAATAGACATGAGGGTGGTGTGGCTATGAGGCCAGCGTGTGCCATGAGGGCAGCTGAAGGCTGCGTAGGGACACTTTTGTGTGCGCTGCGGACGCAGGGTCGTGCGGGGGGCTTGGGCAGCATGTAACCCAGGGGAGGAGGCAGCGGTGTGTCCCGCAGGCAGTGCTTGTGCTTAGTTGGAGGTAGTGTGGTGCTTAGCTAAGGTGTGCCTTGCTAATGAACATTTGTCTGAAGTAAAAATTGTTGGGGGGGGGGGGGCACTCTTGCTGCTATTGTGGCTTAATAGTGAGACCTGGGAACCTGAGATGCAGCCCTGCATGTTGCCCCTCGCCTGCCCTATCCGTATCTGTGCCGTTTCCATCACTTTCATAGGTTTTCCAGATTTTCACAAATGAAAACCTTAGCGGAGCATGGGTCATATACAAAAATGCTCGAGTCACCCATTGACTTCAATGGGGTTCGTTACTCGAAACGAACTCTCGAGCACCGCGGAAAGTTCGACTCGAACAACGAGCACCCGAGCATTTTGGTGCTCGCTCATCTCTAAACATTAGGCACCAGAAATGTGCAAAATGTTGGCACATTGTATGGCAAGATCTAGGTATGATCACATCAATAAATCTGTCCCATAATTTTCCAAAAAGACAACAGGAATAAAATGGGCCAGGCACTCTGCTGAGCAATGCAGCCCAGTTGTCCTATAGGTTGGTGGGGTTTCATGCACCCAGAACCCTACTTTATTGCCTTTATGAAAACTGGAACATTTGTTCACTTACACTTGATTTTGCTCTTAGTCTGAATTAGGACCAATGTTAAATCATCTAGACATTAGGTGTTATAGGGAACACTTACAGTATTCATGCTCCAAGACACATCCATCACTAACGTCATCACTCTCTCCGAAAACCGTAAAACTGTGACAGTGGGATCCGGTATAGTGAGGCCAGGAGAGGGCTGTGTGGACTTTATATCAGCGGAGCTCGCAATCACATCCCAAGTGCTACGGAAATTGCATTTTTCATTTTGCAGGTTTGGAGCTTCAATGTTATGGTTGCTGTCAGTGCAGAAATTAATGATCTAAAACAGTAATCACAGTGTTAATTTCTTTCAAAAGAAAACACCAACCAATATACAACTGTCTGACCGAATGTCAGAGTTTTCTTATACTTACAGGAGGAATAGACTGCATGTACATTAAGGATGCTGTGACCGGCTGAAACTGCTTAGGCACAAAAAGACAGCCTTTTTCATAGAGCCCAGTGTTAGGATCAATTTTACAATTTTCAGGCTTACAAGACGTTCCTTGACATCTCTGTATTCTGTACGCACCCTCAATGTCAGCAGAACACCTGGAAATTACAATGTGAGATTTAATATTGATTCTAATTATTATGTCTGATAACTAGAGATGAGCGAACGTACTCGTTTCGAGTACTTACGCACCCGAGTACCGCCATTTTCGAGTACTTCAGTACTCGGGTGAAAAGATTCGGGGGGCGCCGGGGGGCGGGGAGAGGTGTGGCGGTGCGGGGGGTAGCAGCGGGGAACAGGGGGGAGCCCCCTCTCTCTCCCTCTCCCCCCCACTCCCCACTGCTACCCCCCGTGCCGCCACGGCGCCCCCCGAATTTTTTCGCCCGAGTACGGAAGTACTCGGAAATCGCGGTATTCGGGCGAAAAAGGGGCGTGGTCGAGCACGTTCGCTCATCTCTACTGATAACCATTACGATATTAAAGCAATTATTCAGCTATAACACAGAAAAATATGCTGTATGCACAAAATAAGCTAAAGTGCATATAATAGGGCTAATATAATGGAACAAAGAGAAAGATAAATAGCTGAAGGGAATTATAAATAACTAATACTGAAAATATAAATAAGAAATACATCAGAAGCAAGATCAACACATTCTGTATCACACGTATCGCCACACTCTGCGTCACACGTATCGCTACACCCGGTATCACACATATTTCTACACTGTGTATCACACGTATTTCCACACTGTGTATCACAGGTGTTTCCACACTGTGTATCACAGGTGTTTCCACACTCTGTATCACACTTATCAAAACACTGTGTATCAACATATATCACCGCACCCTGTATCAACATATAACGCCACACTCTGTATCACACGTATCACCACACTCTGTATCACATGTATCGCAACACCCGGTATGACACGTATCACCACACTCTGTATCACACGTATCGCCACACCCGGTATCACACGTATTTCTACACTGTGTATCACACGTATTTTCACACTGTGTATCACATGTATTGCCACACTGTGTATCGCACGTATCGCCACACTCTGTATCACACGTATCACCACACCCGGTATCACACGTATTTCTACACTATGTATCACATGTATTCCCACACTGTGTATCACAGGTATTTCCACACTCTGCATCACACGTATCGCCACACCCGGTATCACAAGTATTTCCACACCCAGTATCACACGTATTTCCACACTGTGTATCAAACGTATCGACACACTCTGTATCAACATATATCACCACACCCTGTATCAACATATTATGCCTCACTCTGTATCACAAGTATCACCACACTCTGTATCACACGTATCACCACTATCTGTATCAACACGTATCGCCAGACTCTGTAACACAGGTATCGCCACAATCTGTATCAACATGTTTGGCCACACTCTGTATCACACATATCGCCACACTCTGTATCACGCGTATCACCACACTCTGTTTCACACGTTTCGCTACACTCTGTATCACACATATCGCTGCACTCTGTATCACACGTATCACCACACTCTGTATCACACATATTGCCAAACTCTGTATCACATGTATTGTCACACTCTGCGGCTTCCTTAGGCTATGTCCACATATAGTATATGTTCTGTTGTGGATTGTGTTGCAGCTGGTTGATATTTGATTCATATATTGCAGAAATGGGGCGTATACTGGAGTATCCTTAGATAGAGCTTGGTTAGGGGTAGGGGCATAACTATAGAGGATGCAGGGGATACGGTTGCACCCAGGCCCAGGAGCCTTAGAGGGCCCATATGGCCTCACTTTTCCATATAGGGGGCCCAGTACTATGAATAAAGCATAAAAGTTGGGGGCCCCGTTACAGGTTTTGCATTGGGGCCCGGGAGCTTCAAGTTACTCCTCTGGTTAGGGGGATTGCTACTTGTATTTGCTAAAGTGTTTTTAACTGTTTGTTTTCTGCTTTTGGGATATACTATAATATATTATATATTCTTTATAGTTTGTTATTTGGTTCTATGCTCACCTGCTTTTTCACACATACTCACAATACTCACCTAGCTGGTGGCATCTGGGTCTCTGCCGCTGCTCTCTAGAGCTTCGGGCAGGCTTGCGGGCACTTGTCAGCCATTCAATAAATGGCTGTGATTGGTTCATGCAGCACTGGCTCTAACTGGCTGAGCTGGTGCTTAGCCAATCAGAGCAATCTCTTCCTAGAGGCGGGGTCTTCAAACCCTGTCACTAGAAAAAGATGTTCTATCAGCGCTGACAAGTAGCCGGCAGCCTGCCCAGAACTCTGGAGAGCAGCAGCAGGGTCCCGGACAGCGCCAGCTTGGCGAGTAGTCATTTTTTTTTCAGTTTCCTTGGCTGTGGTTTCAGCTGTACTGAAAACATAACCAAAATGCTGGCAAAATTCATGCCAGCACTGCTGAAACCGCAGTTAATGCAGTGTTGAAAAACACTGCATTTCTGCAAACGCTGTGTGTAAGGAAGGCCTAAAACTGTAAAAACATTTTAGATGCCATGGTCAGCAATGACTGCAGCACCTACAAGGTTAAACAGTGTAGAGGAGTGATTAGATGAGCAAGTCTTCATCTTTTTACTAATTTTATGAGGCAAAAAAGACCCCCGTATGTGACAATGAATACAAATATGCTCTCTGATTGATGGGGAGTGATAACATGTAGAAAAGTCCATGTCATCCTTCCCCCTGAGATATACAGAGGAATCACATGTTTTGCATGTTGCCTGCTCACCCCTCTTTCCCTCCCTTGTAGCTCAGTGCTGATTGAAAAGTAACATCTGTAAATTCAGTATTCCTAGCCCCACTTTAAGCGGCTGTAGGTCCGATTGTGTAAGTACTACAGGCATGATTCGAGTATCTTGGCTTTAAAATGGCACCAAAAACATGTCTATAGCTCTGATAGAACTGGAGCTACAGCCGTATGAAGTAGGACAAGCTCTGTTCAACCGAAACTGTAATGTCCCTTTCCTGCAGAAGCAACAGAGCTTGTCCTAAACTGAAGGGGGTTAATAAGTATCTGACCATATCTATAATGAATTCACAGAGTTCTTTTATATAGCCACTATATATATAAATGAAAATCAAGAACTGACACAGCTGAATCATAGGGCAAACTGGAATCAAGGCTCAACAAACTTCATAAATGCTGTTCTAAATATTTTGTAGGGTGACTTATATGGGGTTTAAATATAAAGTACCCTAGAAGCCACTACAGAACTGAATTGGTTCCTAATAAATGTTTTGAAATTCTTCTTGAAAACGTATAAAATCGCTATTAGGCATCTTTCACACGGTCAACAGCGATATCACCACAAGAAAATTGTAGTGATATCCCAGCTGGGTTCTGTGCGATATCGTTGCGTTTTCTTGTGGCGATATCCTGATTTTGTGACGCTACAAAGTCGCACTCTTTTGCCGGAATTTTCAGGAAGGGGGCTTTGAATATAAGCCCCACCCAAAAAATAAGCCCTATCTGCTTTTAAAAACTAAAAAACTCCAATACATCACCTATCAGGTGCTGTCAGCTCCAGCACACTGAATGGTTGTGATTGGTTCATCGAGTGCTGCAGTGATTGGCTGAGCCAAGAACCAATCAGACCCAGCGCTTTCTGGAGGTGAGGTTTTTGAACATCTGACTAGGAAGCATTAGCTGAAAACTACACAGAAGTGTGACAGAGTTGTGGAGAAGAAGTGCGGCAGTGTGGACAGCGCCTGTTAGGTGATGGGTTTTTTTTTTCGTTTTTAAGGGCAGACAGGACTTATTTTAGGGCTCAAACAGTAAAACCTCCTACTATAAAAGTTGCATCGCACCGCTTGAAAATGCAGTTGCAATGCAACACAAAGGAAGGTTCAATAGAGAAACATGGGCTACAAAACATCACAAATCCCGGCAATATTCAGCATGCTGTGTTGTTTTTTTTTGTTTTTTTTTTTTGCAATGCAGCAGCCTACAAAACATTGCTAATGTGAAGCAAATTATTGGAAAGCATAGGCTTTACATAAATGTGATTTGCAGCACTGCTAGCATCGTGAAAAAATTGTGAGATTTTTGTCACCCGTGTGAAAGTGGCGTGTAAACTTATAAGCGTTATAACGGCCTAAAAAAACTAAAGATTAAAAACCAATACCTATAAAAGACCTCGCTCAGTGGAGCGCTCTTTTTGCGCTGCTAAACAGCGATAAAACAGCGCTCCTATAGGAACTAATAGGTTCCTATAGAAGTGTTCAAATGGGCGATTTTTTTTTAGACACTCTGAATCAGCGCATCTAAAAAGGATAGGACATGCAAGTGCAAATGCGAGAGCATATCCTATCTTAGCTGCGAGCTTTCTATAGGCTCCTACGAGAGCCTTGAAAGCATGCAGCATGCGCCTCGAATCCTGTGGATGGGCGACTTCACGGAGCTTGAAGCTGCCCGTACACGCAATTTTTTCACGGCTATAGCAGGGCTGTTTTCTCGCTGCTTAGCAGCGCGAAAACAGCGCTTGTCTGAACGAGGCCTAAAGAACACACATAATAAATCTTGTGTATTTACTAATTGTTGTGGTATTAATATCCATTTTAGAAACAGAGAATTTCACATTTTGAAAGCTGCTACTTTTTCCTACTAATCTTTAAATTTTGGATTTAGGCCGCTTGCAGACGGCTGGGTTGGATCCGGCTGCGAGAATTCTCACAGCGGGACCCGACCCGAGCGTCTGCAGAGAGCAGCGCGGGCACTCACCTCTCCCGCGCCCCCAGCTCTTTCATGTGCCGGCTGCAGAGCGGGATCGGCGGCCGGTGAGTGACGTTTCTCGCAGAGCCCCGCACAGAAATAGAGTATGCCAAATCGCGACCGTCTGCATAGGATTGCATTTGTTAACGCAATCCTATGGCACCTTCCAGGGGCGGAAATTCCGTGGGAAATCCAGCCATGGAATTTCTGCTCGTGTGTCTTAAAAGAAAAAAAAACATATTGACCAAAATTTACGTCTAAAATAAAGTACATTGTGTCATAAAAAAACACTGTTAAAGGGGTTGTCTCGCGAAAGCAAGTGGGGTTATACACTTCTGTATGGCCATATTAATGCACTTTGTAATATACATCGTGCATTAAATATGAGCCATACAGAAGTTATTCACTTACCTGCTCCGTTGCTGGCGTCCCCATCACCATGGCTCCGTCTAATTTCGGGGTCTTCTTGCTTTTTTAGACGCGCTTGCGCAGAAGGGTCTTCTCCTTCTGGTTGATCCGGGCACGAGCGGAGTTCTGGCTCCGCCCCCTTCTACGCGTCATCGCGTAGCTCCGCCCCGTCACGTGTGCCGATTCCAGCCAATCAGGAGGCTGGAATTGGCAATGGACCGCACAGAGCCCACGGTGCACCATGGGAGAAGACCCGCGGTGCATCGTGGGGGAAGATCCCGGCGGCCATCTTGGAGAAGGAAGAAGTAGGAAGAAATCGCAGAGCGGGGATTCGGGTAAGTAATATTTTTTTTTTTTATTTTAACACATCCCTTGGGTTTGTCCTGCGCTGAACGGGGGGCCTATGCAAAAAAAAAAAACACGTTTCGGCGCGAGACAACCCCTTTAACTGTTTACTACATAACGTGATGCAAAAATAAATACGCCACGTCCATGGAAGTTAAAAAGTACCTTGAAAAAAAGGTTGGGGGGACTTTTAATTTTTTAAATATTATTCAGTTTAAAGACCTCTTTCCCATGGTAGTTTTTTGGTCAGTATTTCCCATCTTATTTATAATACAAAACGAACAATAGAACCTACAGAGAGAAAGTATAATGGAAAGATTTGTACCCCCCTGATTTTTGGACCAGCTTACTGCAGTGTGAAAGAAGCCGAATTCTACCGTGTTTCCCCAAAAATAAGGCACCCCCGAAAATAAGACACATTAAGAAATTTGCAGAAATCGCTAATATAAGGCACACCCCGATAATAAGGCATACTAAAGTGAGCAGGCAAGTCAAGAGGCCTGTCCCCTGCTGCCATACCCGTTGTCTCCTACCTCCTCCTGTGCTGTATGAGTGTGCTGTTGTAAGCTCCCCTTGCTGGCTGGAAAACCCCATACTGTCATTCTGTTGCTGCTGCACACGTCTGCTGTGATGAGCTCCCCCTGGTGGCCGGAAGCTGCAATACCATCCCTGCTTACAAGTGGTACAGGAACTTCTGTCTGCAGGTATGTTACTTTTTTTTATGGCTCTGTGTGTGAGTCAGGCAACCATATGTGTGATTCTTAAGGCTGGGTTCTCACAGAGTGTATTTCCAGCCTTAGGGGGTGAGCATTACAGTCTCCAGACAGTGTGTGGGAGCCAGGTACTTTACAGCTCTTATTTTTTGTGTGTCATTTTGATTCAATAGGGGGTATCTGGTTTTTTGCTGAAGAGTCTAAAGTACAAGAAATAAACAATGTTGCTACCGTATATTTTTACCCCTAGACATGAGCGCAAAAAGAAAGAGCTATTCCGTTGAGTACAAGAAAGGAATCGTGGAAGATTCTTGGGGCAAAAACCTTCCTGCTTTGGCCCGAAGATTTTACAAGAAATGGAGTGTCAAGAAATTCAGCAGGAGATTCCAGGTTCAGATGTTTATGATGATGTGCCAGAAAATGATGACATGACTGTCATTGAGTAATTTTTGCTTTGTTTTCACAGTTTGTCTAGCTATATTGGTTTGTGGTGACAACTACGGTACTGTGCAGTATATACGGTAATAAATGTTCATTTTTTTGGTTAAACAATAAATGTGAATTCTTCTTCATTGAAAAATAAGACACCCCCTGAAAATAAGACGTAGCGTATATTTGGGAGCAAAAATTAATATAAGACGCGTCTTATTTTCGGGGAAACAGGGTACTTTTTTTTACCCCCTTACTTAATGACTTAATGAGCATTCCAAGTACAGTCCATATTTTTTTCAAGTTTTTACCAATCCAGTGGATCAGGGCATGCCCTTGTTGGCTGCACAGAAATCGAATGTAAAAAAACATCCCCCCCCCCCCCCCCCGAATTTCAAGAACCTTCTACTTTGAATGGACAATTCTTGCCCATGAAAATGAACCAAAATAGCACACACTGCAATTTTTTACACACGGAACATTGGTCCATGTAAAAAAAATCACCTATGAATATCCTATTTGTCTATTATGGGTCTGCATGCTGTCGGACACAGACGGCACATGGACAGGAACTACACCAATGTGAAGAAGCGCTTAGCCCTCAACTAAATGACATTAGCGTTCAGTCCGCTTCTGATTTCTCACAAAGCCTCAACAGGGCGGTGCTGGAGAGAATGGGGAGAAAAATTATAACGCCAGCTGGTTGTATACAAGTAGCATGAGTGCAAGTAGTGAGATTAATTTATTCTTGGGTTAAACAAAAAAATCTAATTGTTTATAAGGACTGAGGGGTTTATAGATAAGTGAACACTAGATCTTCTAGTGCACATTTATATGTTGCAACGTCATCACAAGATTTGGTTTCTTAAACCGTGAGGTACATTCCTAATAGTTTAGTGTGTTATGAGTGCCCGGCTTTGACATTTCATACAATGTACTAATTTAAATGTCTCACCTCGTAGCCTCAACTTTGCCATTCCCTGATATATAGAAGGGTTTATCCAAGTTGTACTCATCAAAAACACCCCATCTGAGATGAACCCACTCATGAACAAACACTCGACCTGAAAGTAAAAAGTAACTATTTTGAAATTTTTTATTTTTAATTGTAGGAAGAAAAATAAATCATTACAAATATAGCAGTTAATTTAAGAAGATTTTTTAAGCCATTTAATAATAATAATAATAATAATAGTAGCAACAAAAATCTCAACTCAATTATTGCCCGTTGATCCGTCTGTTTGTGAATGCAAAGAGATTATACTCACAATCCAAATCCCATTCGGTCCAATGGTTTTCTTAGATAAATAATCGTAAATACATGAACGTATGGACTCTTGGAGTATATTCTTTGCTTTATTATATATTCATGCTTCACATAGTCAGGCACGCAAAAGAAGAACGCGTTTCAGCCTTACAGCCTTGTTCACCTGTAAGGCTAAAACGCTTTCTTCTTTTGCGTGCCTGACTATGTGAAACATGAATATATAATAAAGCAAAGAATATACTCCAAGAGTCCATACTTTCATGTATTTACGATTATCTATCTAATAATAATAATAATCTTTATACAGCGCCCACTTATTCCACAGCGCTTACAAAGCAGGGGGAAACAAACAAAACCACAGTTACATGTAGTAATCAGTTGATGGAGACAGTAGGGGTGAGGGTCCTGCTCCAATGAGCTTACATACTACAAGTAATGGGATGATACAGAAGGTAAATGTGCATGGTATGGCGAGGTTGAGAGTGAGGGATGCTATACACATAGACAATGGTCAAATTGTTCCGAATAGTGGCAGAATCGGTATGACTGCAGGCTTTTGAATCAGAGTTCATCATTTTAACACTAGCCCACACTTTTTAAGTCATTGTATATGTCAAACATATTCTTGATACTCCATTTACCTCACAAAGGCCAAAAGAGTGTCTTTTTGGCCTTCGCTTGGCTGGTATACTCCAGTATACCTTTTCAATGACTGTATCAGAAAGCACAGCTGACTACATTTTCCTATACGAAGGAAAACCACAAAAAAACAGATACAGTACCTTGCTGTATATGTTTGTTTTTTTACAGTGAGAATCAATGTTCCACAAAAGGCTCAGACACAGTCTACACAGATCATTACACAGATCTTTGAGATCTGAAGACTCCTTGAGACACCCTTAAATAAAATACCTGATAGCAACAGTTCTCCATTTCCCTTACTGATTTGTGTAAGTCACTTAATCCTTTAAAGGGAACTTGTCACCACCTATGAGCACTATAAACTAAGCTATGGTGCTCATAGGCCAGATCCCAAGGAGTCCAGGATGTATTTTTTTAATACTCACTGGACTCAAACTCCCTGTTCCTGTGCTGTCACCCGCTAAAGTGAGCGCCAGCGAACTAATCTCTCTTGGCTGTATATGTAAACTCCCATAGAGAACAGTGTGTATGTGCATGCAGCCTACAGAGATGAGTCTGCTGATGGATGCATACACATAATGTCCTCTATAGGACACACGCACAACCCGGAGAGATGAGTGCGCTGGCACCGAATTGAGCGGGTACGGGGAACTGGGGGAGTATAAAAAATTCATCCCTGGACTTCCCAGGAGTTGGCCTATGTTGTTTACAGGCTGCAGCAGCTTGTAGACAGGTCATCACAGCGGACACAGCCAATGACAAACTATAATTATAACAAGGGGGCATCCACTATGTCTTTACTGTAAGAGCAGTGAAGTTGTCTTGGTTAAAGGGGTTGTACTAAGATTGCAAGTTATTATCTATCCCCTGTGGGGATGACTTCAGCATGAAGGGAGCTTCTGGCTGAGCATGCCCAATCAGCGCTCCATTCATTTCAATAGTGCTGACAGAAATACCTGAGCGGGTAACTCGGGTATTACCACAGCCCCATTGAAAGTGATACATTTCCTTTTATCACAGTAAGCATTTGTTAATTAGCACACAAGTTCAGTATTAACATTTCAAGCATCAGAACTTCACACTCAATAATATTAGAAGAACAAGATATTGTATAATACAACTATCAACAAAAAAAGAAACAAAAAGCTTCTCCTTTTACCTCGGGGTCCATAGTTTGGGATGACACTGTCATCAGTTACAAATTTTTGGGTAAGGTGAATGAATTGTCCTGGATCTCCACACTGTCCATACTGTTGTGTATAAGGTTCATCTCCATACTTCAGGTTAGGACTGTCGATGATAATATCTGCCTATCATTATAAACACAGGAATACGTTATCATTATGGAAGCAATCATGATTGCAAGCCATTAACCCCTTCATGAAATGTAACGTTAATTACCATTGGATCTATACCGGAAGGGAGCCGAGCACACTTCATACACAGCAGGTGCCAGCTATCAATTACAGCGGATAACCAGCCAAAGTGGTCAGGATCGAAGATAACTCAGATCCCAGCTGTTAACTTTGTAAATGCTATGGTGAGTGCTGACTGCGGAATTTAAATGGATTGAAAGAGGGAGGAGCTCTTGCTTTTCCCCTAACGGCCCTTCTGCAATGACTTCGGAGGGTGCTGTAATGGAGCTTAGCCTATTAAGCTGTGCCTGTAGCAGGGCTTACAGGTATGCTGACAAACATTTAATGTACTGCTATACTTAAGTTCAAATCCCATAGTGGGATTAAAATTAAAGAAAAAAAGCCAAAATAAGTTAAAAAGGTTAAAGGGGTTGTGCTATAATCTATAGGATCGGTGATAAAAGTCTGATTGTGTGGGTCTTTATAAAGGTTGCCAGTGCTGAGACTCCTACTGATCCCAAGAACTAAGGTCTTGTGTCCCCTTCTCCACATTGTGGGCTCATAACATCTCCCCTACAGTGAGAAGGAGAAGGAAGAGACTGAATGAAGTGTCGGTTGCGAATGGGCGGTATCACTTCCTTCATTATTTATCCTGTACAGTGAATACCATAATAAAAAATGCCAGAATTGCACTTTTTTTAGTCACCTGATCTCCCTAAAAATATTGAGAAAGCAGTGATCAAAAAATTGTATGTTACCCTAAATGGTACAAATGGAAACTATACCTCATCCGGAAACAGACAAGCCCTCACTCAGGCCTGTCAATGGAAATGTAAATAATAACTTTATATCTTGGCGCAATCCCTTTAAGTCATCCTGCATTTTACTATACCGTATTATATTTTTCTGTTTTGGGTTTTCCATAGTTATTTGCAGACCAGGATTTGGGAAGCAAAATCTTCACACTTCGTATGTAGAGCCTTTGGCCTGTAGCATCAAATAGAAAACTTGTAGCTTCCTTCACCATTTCCTTTGGGAAACAAAAAAATGTAAATACAATGAAAGCTAATTGCTAATTTGGTATTTAAACTATCATGACAGTGTTTAAAGAAGATACCACAGAGCGCCATTTTTCAGTTTACATTGGATTAGTTACAAGAATCTTGCCTTGATCCTGAGTCAGTCTTTACTGTAGAGCTGCATACCCAATACAGCAGGCTTCTGAGCTAACATCGCCCCGCATTCTTTACTGATAGACATTCTGTACAGAATGTCTACGCAGTAACCTGATGTAGGGAAAACTAAAAATCTAAAAACTATACCACTAAATATGTTGCAACAAAAATCCACAATAAAACACACTCTGTACTGCGGTTCATGTTTGCCTATTGACTTACAACTAATATGTATACAGTGTGTAAAAAACACACTAAACGCCTGTCTTAGGGCTCCTTTCCACTGGCGAGGTAATCGCACGTTTTCAGTGCAATGCGAGAGTGCGAGCTCTCGCAAGAACGTCCCACACATGTTGTTCTATGACAACCTTTCCACTAGCGATGTTTAAGGGGAAGCTGCGATGTGAGGCTTAAAAATCGCAGCAGGAGGATTGTTTCAGCATTTTGCATTTTTCTGACGCCCATACAGTGCAATGGCAAAACAGATTCTCGCATCGCAACGCAAAAGCTTGCGATTTTGCAGCGTTGCGATGCCATTATAACATTGCGATTTTCTCGCAGAGATATCGCTATCGCCAGTGGAAAGGAGCCTTTAGGGTGACTACCCACTAGTGTTTTTTTTTTCTGCTGCGAATTTGCTCCTATTTTTTCTTCCAATTGTCAATGGGACTTCCTAATGTTAAAAACGCAAAGTTGCGTTGCGGTTTTAACATTAGGAAGTCCCATTGACAATTGGAAGAAAAAATAGGAGCAAATTCGCAGCAGGAAAAAAAAACGCTAGTGGGTAGTCACCTTTAGGCCTCATGTCCACAGGGAAAATCAGATCCGCTGCGGATTTGGGCTGCGGATCAGTGCGGATGCACTGTAATTGTCTTTTATTTTTCATGCGGGAGATCAATTGAGCTATGTGGTCTATGAGCTCCCGCACACGTGATCCGCACTAAAATGGAGCATGTCCATTTTTTTTCATGCTCCAGGAATTTTTTAATTACCATCCACGGGTATTTATCTACCCGCAGGTAGTCAATGCATTCCTATGGGGCGCGGATCTGCGTGCAGGAATAACGCTGCGGATTTTCATTCTTATTTTCCCCGTGGACATGAGCCCTTTATAGGCGTCTTTCATACGAGCGTTTGCATTTTTACGCTCACCGCATCGTGAGCAAAATTCACGTGAATGAAGAATATCTGCGATCAAGTGCTGATCTTAATTTGTGTTTTCTTGTCCATTCACACGGTTGGCGTATTAGGAAAAATATATCATGCAGCGCGGAAATCCTCGGAATTACTTCTAACACTTAAATAGACTCAGCTGTAAACTTCTCCCATCAGCCAAACTCCCTCCCCCTCCTTTTTTCAGCTCTAATAGAAGCCTATGGGAGCCTCCGGTGTATCTAGTCAAATGATAGGGCAAGACCTATCTTTTCCAGCAGCGTATAAAATCATTCACCGTTTTTGGTTGCCGATGTCCTATTTTTTAATGTGGCTAAAATTCCCTCATCTCAATGAATACATTGGAATTATAGATGAGCGAGTATACTCGCTAAAAGCAATTGCTCGAGCGAGCATTACCTTTAGTGAGTATCTCCCCCGCTCGAGACGGAAGGTTCGGCTGCCGGCAGCAGGCACGGAGCTGCGGGGCAGAGCGGGGCGGAACAGAGGGGAGATCTCTCTCTCCCCCCCGCTTCCTCCTGCTGACAGTCGCTACTCACCGCGCCCCTGTGCCGGCACCCGAACCTTCTGTCTGGAGCGGGGGAGATACTCGCTAAAGGCAATGCTCGCTCGAGCAACTGCCTTTAGCGAGTATACTCGCTCATCTCTAATTGGAATCCAATGCTTCTGATGGTTGCGGCTTTTGCCCCATGTATATACGCGGCTAAATATCCGAGTATATACACTCATGTGAATAAGGGCTTAATATGATTTCCCTCACACATAATGCACCTAATACATGAAGAGGTGCATGGATCTTCATCTAATAGGTGCATCCTGGCTCCTCTGTGTGCCTGCATGGAAACCTGCACCAGGTCCAAACTGACGTAAATTCTGGTATGATTAATGCCAGTTTCTGTTGTTTATTATTGATTAATCTGTCAGTCTGGGTGACTTTACCCCTCCAAAAAGTCCTGTCCACGTTTTTTTTCCAAAAGTGCCAATGGCCAAAAAAAAAGCCCGAAAAGTCACAAATTTTAGTACAAATACCTCCTTACACAAATTTGCTAATTTTTTTTACACCAGAAATTGACGGAAAAGGCATCATGACTGTTCCCTTGTATGTGAAACTACTCTTAGGTTTCCTTCACATACATTTTTGGGGCAATTTTTTTCACCCAAAAAACATAAATGGCACTTTAACTCAATGCTTTTTTTCCATCTCTTTTCATGTTCTAAAGAGAAATCCATGCAAAAATGTCAGTTAAAATGCTAAACCTCTAGGCTCAGCGATTGCAAAATAACACTACTCAACAAAATATGTAGAAATAAAAAAATACACCACCAACCATGCTTAAAGCTATTCCTCTATTGGCAAAAGATGTCTTGAAAAATGCCACTATAAAACATGGTGTTTTTGCACAAAATTCTGTTTATAAAGCCATACTTAAAGAACTATCTTACACAACAACTGCCATTACCTTTCCAATAGGAAACTGTTTAGAGTTCATAAACATAGGCAAATAAGCTGATGGGATTCATCAGAAAGGACATAGGGATGAATTAATGCTTGCCTCTACATCACAATTGTGTCGTAAGAAAAGTTGTAGTATTTTGCACAGATCATATTTGCTCAAAAAATTGGAAGTTTTAAAGGAGATGTCCCGCGCCGAAACGGGTTTTTTTTTTTTTTAAACCCCCCCCCCGTTCGGCGCGAGACAACCCCGATGCAGGGGTTAAAAAAACCACCCGCACAGCGCTTACCTGAATCCCGGCGGTCCGGCGTCTTCATACTCACCTGCTGAAGATGGCCGCCGGGATCCTCTGTCTTCATGGACCGCAGGGCTTCTGTGCGGTCCATTGCCGATTCCAGCCTCCTGATTGGCTGGAATCGGCACGTGACGGGGCGGAGCTACACGGAGCTACACGGAGCCCCATAGAGAAGAGGAGAAGACCCGGACTGCGCAAGCGCGGCTAATTTGGCCATCGGAGGGCGAAAATTAGTCGGCACCATGGAGACGAGGACGCCAGCAACGGAGCAGGTAAGTATAAAACTTTTTATAACTTCTGTATGGCTCATAATTAATGCACAATGTACATTACAAAGTGCATTATTATGGCCATACAGAAGTGTATAGACCCACTTGCTGCCTCGGGACATCTCCTTTAAGCCTTTCTATGATGACCTCACCAGTTTTGTAGAAAGTGGACGTGGCAAGCGGGAACGTAGGTAGCAGCCCAATCTATGCCAGCTATAATAAATTATATCTGGCATAGATTTATTGTGGTGCATGGTCATCTTCAGGATGTACCAAATGTATGAAGAGACTATTGCCTCTTCATACATTGGTTGCACTTCAGTACAATGCAATCTTTACTTAAATTGGCGTAAAGCAATGCCAGTCTAGGTAAATCTCCCCCACAGTTTTATCGCCCTACAAATCAGTATTCAAACTGCACATTCAAAATTCAGTACAGTTTTAAGCACCAGGGCACAGGAAAGACAAAGTAGAGCTTGAGTTGTGGACACACAAAGTAATAAATAAAATAGGTTGACAACAGAGTCCAGAAAAATTAGCAGAATTAAGGTTATTTAGTTCAGTAAAAAGACGGCTGAGGGGCGACCTAATGAATATAAATAAATATGTTAGGGACCAATACAGAAATCTGTCATGATCTATTTATACCAAGGACTGTATCTATAACAAAGAGGCATCCTCTACGTCTAGAGGAAAGAAGATTTTTACTCCGATGTTGAAGGGGGTTCTTTACTGTAAGAGCAGTAAGACTATGAAACTCTCTGCCTGAAGAAGTTGTCATAAAATAAAAAAAGGCCTGGGATAAGTAACAATTATTGCCCAACACCCCCTCCCCCGAACCCACCTCTCGTGTGTTATCCACCCCCCCCCCCCCCACACACACACACACTGTCTCCCTTCCTCCATTTTGTTTGAACCCGTGCTTTTGTATAGTGGACAACGTTAACATGGCAACAGAATTTAAAACTTCAAGAAATCTGTTACATAACTTTATTGTCATTTCTTATGATCTTGTAACCCCCCCCCCCCCCATTTAAAACATGATTGCAATGTTGAAATCATTCAAATGATATAACATTCTCAAAATCAAAACCGTTGTTAACCAAAAGCGGCCTGGATGCCTCTCTGTAGCGTAATAATATTACAAGTTACAGTTACAGTTTTTTTTAGAAATGGGTCAATATTCAAGGGATCAGTTCTAATGTCCAGATTTGGAATCCCTTAGGAATTTTTCCATGAGATAAAGAAAATTGTCTTTTCTTCTATGGATAAAAGGCTTAACTAGATGGATGGAAATATTAATATACTACATCTTTATCATACACTAAAGCTTAATATAAATATAATTCTTACCTTAATTTTCTCAATGATCTTGAGATCTTCCTTGATATTAGGATTGACAGCGATAACTATATCATCATATCCTCCATTAGTGAGTTTAACCATGGAACCCTCACTTTTGGCAAAGATGTGAATAACTAAAACAAATGCAAAAATACTTTTTGGTGTCATTGCTAATGATTACGCCAACTGTATCAGCATGCTACTGTATATGAATATAGTTTCCCCAAGTGCAACATTTATATACCCCAATACCTTGTAAAAATTGTGTTTGGACTTTGTTTATCACGTATTAGGCTGAAAATGAATCTCTTTACAAGGTAGTAAATTGAGATGAGTCATCATTGGCTTAATGGAGAAAAGCTGAAGAAGTTTCTGTGCTTTTCCCTCACGTACATTACAGGTAGTAATATTATCGTAGTACTTATTACATATGCTACCGTTTGGTTTCACTAACTTAAAAATGGCCACTAAGAACTGTACACAGGTGTATGGTAGGACCGCTAGATATTTACACATAACTTGGGACATAGGGAAACAGCACTCCATATCTCATAGCGGATTATTAGGAAAATGTTTTTTAATAAAGCTAATACATTTTAGAGAATTTCCTTTCTTGATTTGGATAAAGTAAAAGCCTGATCTGAGTATCAGTGTCCTCAAACGTTTCAGTAATTTACAAAGTTTTCATAACATGAACAAATTTATCTGTGTTTAACAAATTGTTGGGTGCCGATTTCAGATCTGACCTTAAAAATAGCTATCATGTCAAGTTTTATTTGCTATTGTAACTCCTTTCTAACAGGAGTGCAAATATACTGCAAATTGTTCATCGATTGATTCCGCCCTAACCATACCTCTGGTACATCTGAAAAACCACCGCTGCTATCTAATGTGTGTGTGTATATATATATATATATATATATATATATATATATATATATATATATATATATATATATATATATATATATATATATATATAAAACTGCCATATAATTTCCATATGATTTTCTAAGTCAGTAAGCAATGATCAAATCCACCAAACACTTCCTGTAGCTGCAAATAAAATTTCACAGGGTTGAGGAGGAAGTTTGAAGCATTCGTCCCTGCAAATTTGTTTCAGTTCATAAATATTTCTGGGATGCCTTGTGCGCACATCTCTATTCAGGTCATGCCACTGTAACGTAACAGGGTTAAGGTCAGAACTCTAACCTGACCATTTCAAAAAACCATAAACCCTCTTTTTTCAAACACTATCTAGTTGACGTACTTGTGTGTAACATTGCACGTTGCAACAAAAAAGTAATTTTTTTTGTTGCAATGTGCAATGTTTCTTTAGCTTGAGATCATGGACTGCTGCCCTTACATTCTTCTGTAAAATATTTTGATACACTTTAGAATTTGCTGTTCCCTCAGTGATTACAAGGAATCCAGACAGTAAAGCATCTCTAAACCATGATGGTCCACCACTATGCTTCACAGTTGGGATAAGGTTTTTGTGTTGGTGTGCAGTAGTTTCATACTACAAACCTAACATAGTGCATTTGTGTTAAAAAGTTCCACCCTTTATTTCATCTGTTCATGGAACATTTTCTGAGAAGCATTGTGGAACATTCAGGTTGTCTATGGCAAACATGATATGAGCAATAATATTATTTCAACACATTTGTGGCTTCCTTCATGGTGTTGTTCCATGAAAACCATTCTTTTTGCTGATTTTAATAGTGAACACATAAAATTAGGTTTTTGCAGTATTTAGAGTCTTCTGTAGGTCTTTTGCTGTTAACCTTTGGTTCTGTCTCATCTTTTTTAATATTGTCTGTTGTGCACTTGCAGTGAGCTTAGCAGGATGCCCACTTCTATAGAGAGTAGAAACACTGCAGAATTTTCTCAATTTGTAAATAATATGTCCATCTTTTGTGGGCTTTCCCAGCTTCATGCATCTTTATAAAACATCTTATGAGGTCTTCTGAAAGTCGTTTCCAAAACATGGTTCATAGTAATTGGTCTTGAGAAGAACAGTTGTATCAACAGCCAGGCTCTGATTGCCCTTATTTAATGGGCAAAGCACCTGTCAAATCCACCTTTCTAATTTCATTTTTGCACATTAGCTCTGCAGAAATCCTTAATTCACAGATTAATTTACATTTTCTAGCCTCATTGTGGATGTTTACTGAATCTGCTCAATAAAAGATATGAATGGTACAACTGTGTGTGTGTTATTAGCTTAGTTAAGTTGTGTTTGTCTATGATTGTGACTTAAATAACAATCAGGACAGATTTTATTAGTAATCAATGCAGAAATCCAGATAATTAAGATAAGGGTTCACTTGCCTTTCTTGGAATTGTATGTGTCTGTCCAGCCTTACAAACTATGTTACTATGTAGTTACATATTGTGTACAGCTTCTAGATTAATAGTTTATACATTATATGTATAAGCAATGTATTCAGTATCCCGATAAATAGTACATCCCCTTCTCGACATCTGCCATACATGTACAGCACAGTGAAAACGAGTCACTATGTCTATTGACATGCTGAGTAAGTAAAGATGGCTGTGACCCTATTTACTAGAGATGAGAGAGCACCAAATTGCTCGGGTGCTCATTGCTCTAGTCAGGCTTTCCGCGATGCTTAAGAGTTCGTTTCGAGTAACGAACCCCATTGAAGTCAATGGGCGACTCAAGCATTTTTGTATATCACCGATGCTCGCTAAGGTTTTCATTTGTGCAAATCTTCAAAACCTACGAAAGTGATGGAAACAGGCGAGGGGCAACATGCAGGGCTGCATCTCAGGTTCACAGGTCTCACTATTAAGGCACAACAGCAGCAAGAGTGCCCCCCTCCCCCCACAATTTTTACTTCGGACAAACCCTCATTAGCAAGGCACACCTTAGTTAAGCACCACACTACCTGCAACCAAGCACTAACACTGCCTGTGGGACACACCGCTCCCTCTTCTCCTGGGCTACATGCTGCCCAACCCCCCTGCATGACCCTGCATCCGCAGCTCACACAAAAGTGTCCCTGCGCAGCCTTCAGCTGCCCTCATGCCACACGCTGGCTTCATAGCCACACCACCCTCATGTCTATTTATAAGTGCGTCTGCCATGAGGAGGAACCGCAGGCACACACTGCAGAGGGTTGGCAGGGCCAGGCAGTGACCCTCTTTGAAAGGGTGAGGGGTGGGGGGGGGGGTCGATAGCCCACAATGCTGTTGAGAATTGATAATAGATTGACGTTCCATCTTCATTGCAATCCTGTGCCACCTCCGCCAGGAGCTGCAAACGTGGGCATAAATGGGAATCAGCTGTCAGCCCAGCACTCCTACACTTCTCCACAATGCAGCAATACTTGGTGTGGGAAGTATGTGAGCGGGCCCTGGGTCAGCCTCTGTCCCAGCCAACACCTTGTGTGGCCCAAGTTACTGCGAGTGACATAGCAATGGGGACTCCATGTGTCCACACACTACTTATTCTGTTTGGGTGTCGGATACCTCATTGACAATGCAAGGGGTAATCCATCTGCACTCGGCACCCTACCCAAGTCTGTCAGTGCTTTGGGGACAGACAGGTAAAACACCTCTATGGGAAGTCTGTGTGCACCCGCAGCATGGGTGGCTAGCAGGTTCCCACAGACGGTACATAAAGAAATCCCACTGCAGTGCCCCGGATAGCTGCAGTTACGTGAGAGGAAATACATGTTGGCTGCAGCCCACACGCCATGCCCTAGACATTCTGTTTTGTTTTTTTTAAAGTGCCAGGCAGGTACAACTCCGCTATGGCAAGTCTGTGTGCACCTGCAGCATGGGTGGCTAGCAGGAACCCACAGACGGTACATAAAGAAATCCCATTGCAGTGCCCCGGATAGCTGCGGTTATGTGAGAGGAAATACATGTTGGCTGCAGCCCACATACCATGCTCTAGACATTCTGTTTTTTTAAAGTGCCAGGCAGGTACAACTCCGCTATGGCAAGTCTGTGTGCACCCACAGCATAGTTGGCTAGTAGGAAGCCACAGACGGTACACAAAGAAATCCCATTGCAGTGCCCCGGAAAGCTGAGGTTACGTTAGAGGAAATACATGTTGTTCTCGGCCCACACTCCATGCCCTAGTCAGTCTAGGTTTTTTTTTTTGGGGGGGGGGCCAGATAGGTAGAACACTGCGATGGGAAGACTTAGTGCACTCATAGTATATACAGACCCCTGTACTATTCCTGTAGCAAAGGTATAAGCTGACCCCAGTAACATTTATGTTGCAGAAGTCTAGGGAGACCCCATTAACATTTCTGTAGTAACAGTATAGACAGACCCCAGTAACATTTCATTAGCAGAAATATAGGCAGACCCCTGTAACATTTATGTAGCTGCAGTATTGGCAGACCCCTGTAACATTTGTGTAGCAGCAGTATATGCAGACCCCCCTGTATAATTTACGTGCCAGAAGTATAGGCAGACCCCAGTAACATTCTTGTAGCAGAAGTATAGGCAGACTCCTGTAACATTTAAGTGGCAGCAGTATAGGCAGACCCCTGTAGCATTTATGTGGCAGAAGTATAGGCAGACCCCAGTAACAGTTATGTAGCAGCAGTATAGGCAGACCCCTGTAACATTTCTGTAGCAGCATTATAAGCAGACCCCTGTAGTATTTATGTAGCAGAAGCATAGGCAGACCCCTGTAACATGTCTGTAGTAGAAGTATAGGCAGACCCCAGTAACATATCTGTTGCAGCAGTATAAGCAGACCCTTGAAACATTTATGTAGCAGAAGCATAGGCAGACCCCAGTACCATTTTTGTAGCAGAAGTATACGCAGACCCCCCTGTAAAATTTATGTGGCAGAAGTATAGGCAGACACCAGTAACAGTTATGTAGCAGCAGTATAAGCAGACCCCTTTAACATTTACGTGGCAGAAGTATAGGCAGACCCCAGTAACATTTATGTAGCAGCAGAATAGGCAGTCCCCAGTATCAGTTCTGTAGCAGCAGTATAGGCAGACCCCAGCACCATTTCTGTAGTAGAAGTATAGGCAGACCCCAGCAAAATTTACGTGGCAGCAGTATAGGCAGACCCCAGTTGCATTTTTGTAGCAGAAGTATACGCAGACTCCTGTAACATTTCT
The DNA here is from genome assembly GCF_035609145.1 of Eleutherodactylus coqui. Lineage (NCBI taxonomy): Eukaryota > Metazoa > Chordata > Amphibia > Anura > Eleutherodactylidae > Eleutherodactylus > Eleutherodactylus coqui. The sequence continues at coordinate 254,016,323 of NC_089839.1, read as the reverse complement.
GTAGTAACACTATAGACAGATCCCAGTGACATTTCTGTAGCAAAAGTATAGGCAGACCCCTGTAACATTTACGTGGCGGCAGTATTGGCAGACCCCTGTAACATTTATGTATTTCCTCTCACATAACATTGATGTTATGTGAGAGGAAATACATGTTGGCTGCAGCCCACATACCATGCTCTAGACATTCTGTTTTTTTAAAGTGCCAGGCAGGTACAACTCCGCTATGGCAAGTCTGTGTGCACCCACAGCATAGTTGGCTAGCAGGAAGCCACAGACGGTACACAAAGAAATCCCATTGCAGTGCCCCGGAAAGCTGAGGTTACGTTAGAGGAAATACATGTTGTTCTCGGCCCACACTCCATGCCCTAGTCAGTCTAGGTTTTTTTTTGGGGGGGGGGGGGGCAGATAGGTAGAACACTGCGATGGGAAGACTTAGTGCACCCATAGTATATACAGACCCCTGTACTATTCCTGTAGCAAAGGTATAAGCTGACCCCAGTAACATTTATGTTGCAGAAGTCTAGGGAGACCCCATTAACATTTCTGTAGTAACAGTATAGACAGACCCCAGTAACATTTCATTAGCAGAAATATAGGCAGACCCCTGTAACATTTATGTAGCTGCAGTATTGGCAGACCCCTGTAACATTTGTGTAGCAGCAGTATATGCAGACCCCCCTGTATAATTTACGTGCCAGAAGTATAGGCAGACCCCAGTAACATTCTTGTAGCAGAAGTATAGGCAGACTCCTGTAACATTTAAGTGGCAGCAGTATAGGCAGACCCCTGTAACATTTATGTAGCAGAAGTATAGGCAGACCCCAGTAACAGTTATGTAGCAGCAGTATAGGCAGACCCCTGTAACATTTCTGTAGCAGCATTATAAGCAGACCCCTGTAGTATTTATGTAGCAGAAGCATAGGCAGACCCCTGTAACATGTCTGTAGTAGAAGTATAGGCAGACCCCAGTAACATATCTGTTGCAGCAGTATAAGCAGACCCTTGAAACATTTATGTAGCAGAAGCATAGGCAGACCCCAGTACCATTTTTGTAGCAGAAGTATACGCAGACCCCCCTGTAAAATTTATGTGGCAGAAGTATAGGCAGACACCAGTAACAGTTATGTAGCAGCAGTATAAGCAGACCCCTTTAACATTTACGTGGCAGAAGTATAGGCAGACCCCAGTAACATTTATGTAGCAGCAGAATAGGCAGTCCACAGTATCAGTTCTGTAGCAGCAGTATAGGCAGACCCCAGCACCATTTCTGTAGTAGAAGTATAGGCAGACCCCAGCAAAATTTACATGGCAGCAGTATAGGCAGACCCCAGTTGCATTTTTGTAGCAGAAGTATACGCAGACTCCTGTAACATTTCTGTAGTAACACTATAGACAGATCCCAGTGACATTTCTGTAGCAGAAGTATAGGCAGACCCCTGTAACATTTACGTGGCGGCAGTATTGGCAGACCCCTGTAACATTTATGTGGCAGAAGGATAGGGAAACCCCAGTAAAATTAACGGGCAGCAGTATAGGCAGACCCAAGTAACATCCTTGTGGCAGCAGTATAGGATGACCCCAGTAAGATTTATGTTGCAATAGTATAGGCAGAGCCCTGTAACATTTAAGTGGCAGGAGTATAGACAGACCCCTGTAACATATACGTGGCAACAGTATAGGCAGACCCCTGTAACTGTCTTGTAGCAGACGTATAGGCAGGCAGGCAGACCCCAGTAAAATTTCTGTAGTAATAGTATAGCCCAACCTCTGAAACATTGGGATACCATGAGCGTAGGCGAAGGTCGGAAAAATTAGTTGGATAAGAGTGTAGGCGTGGTCCCGAAAAATTAGTGTACCAAGAGTACAAGTGTACCTCTGAAAAAGTTATCAGCCGAGAAGGAAGGGAAACCCATAAACATTTTTTAAAGATACAGCTCACTGTTGCTTAATTTGTAGCAGAGCCTGGAGGCAGCCCTGTTGAAAAAATTGGTTCATGTTGCAGTCTCAACACTTTTGAAACTTTGAAAAATTGTAAAAAAAATTGGTAGATGTATATGAGCCTTTTGGGCCGCAGAAAAATTGGCCGTTCAGCGCGATGACATGTTGTTTCTGGAGGAGGAGTAGCAGGAGGAGGACTAATGTCAGAGACAGATTGACAAAGCTAAATGCCCTGTTTAACCGGTGATATAAAGGAGAGTGCTTTTATCTGTGGTCTCCTCAGGTGGGAGAGGAACGATTTTTTCCCATTCAAGGCAGGGGGCCGAGAACAGTTCCTGGGAGTCTGCCTGCTCATTAGAATGTGTCATTTTCATTGAGTGAGGAGGCTGGGAGGAAGGAGGAGCAGCAGCCAGAGGATTCAGAGTTGCAGCAGTGGACGGCGTAGAAGACTGGGTGGTCGATACATTGCTGGATGCATTTTCTGCTATCCACGACAGGACCTGCTCACACTGCTCATTTTGTAATAAAGGTCTACCACATGGCCCCAAAAATTGTGATATGAAGCTGGGGACCTCAGAAACTTGCCTCTCTCTTAATCCCGCAGCAGCCGGCTGCGATTCACCTGGACCAGGAACTCGGCCTATGCCCACACCCTCACTTGGACCTCCGCGTCCTCGCCCACGTCCACAGCCATGTCCTCTAGGCCTACCCCTACCCCTCAGCATGGTGTATTTCGAATACAGCAGACACTGAGCGGTGTAAAAAATTAGGCAATTATTGGCCTGCACTTGGAGGCTGACAGTGGTAATGTAACGCACACTGTAGGCCGAAAAAATTATATGCTGGGCTGCAGAAAGGCCTAGCTGGCTAATAGTGAGCCACTACAACTCCCAGGAGCCATGCAGTAAACTGCACACGCTCACAGGTAGCCCTAAGGAGGATTTTTTAAAAGTTTTTTCGGATAAAACCAGCAGCCTAGATAGCGTGTATTTGTCTTTCCCTCTATGAGCGGCTGTGGCCGTACACTGTGCGTGAAGTTGACGGGACGCACAGAGCGGTGTAAAAAATTAGACAATTATTTGCCTACACTTGGAGGGTCACAGCGGTTATGTAACGCACACTGTAGGCCCAAAAAATGATACGCTTGCCTGCAGAAAGGCCTAGCTGGCTAATAGTGAGCCACTACAACTCTCAGCAGCCACACAGAAAACTGCACACGGTCACAGGTAGCCCTAAGGAGGATTTTTTTCAGCTTTTTTTTTTGAAAAAGCCAACAGCCTAGATAGCGTGTATATGTCTTTCCATTTATCAGCGGCTGTGGCCGTACGCTGTGCGTGAAGTTGACGGGACGCTCAGAGCGGTGTAAAAAATTTAAGCAATTATTGGTCTCCACTTGGAGGCTGACAGCGGTTATGTAACACACACTGTAGGCTGAAAAAATTATACGGTAGGCTGCAGAAAGGCCAAGCTGGCTAATAGTGAGCCACTACAACTCCCAGCAGCCACAACAGTAATGTACATGGTCACAGGTAGGCCTAAGCAGGAGCTTTTTTGGGGTACTTGTTGACAGGATTCTACACTACCACTGTCCATGCCTCACCAGTACTGCCCCTATACTCTGTATAATTGGCTGCAGACTGAGAACGCAATAGTTTGCAGAGCCCAAGATGAAAAAAAAAAATTGGTGCAAAACTGCTCCCAGCAGCCACAACAGTAATGCACATGGTCACAGGTAGCCCTAAGCAGGAGCTTTTTTGGGATACTTGTTGACAGGATTCTACACTAGCACTGTCCCTGCCTCACCAGTATTGCCCGTATACTCTGTAAAATTGGCTGCAGACTGAGGGCTCAGTCAGATGGGCCTTTTTTTGCGCGATTTGCGCATGCGTCCGGCGATTTTATAGACACATGAGCACTTTTTATGCGCTCGTCCGATAAATTATAGAACAGAAATCGAAGATCGCACCTATCTGCGATCTGCGATTCCTGTTCTCTTCTCTATATACGCTCAATGGGGCCGGCGGCAGCAGCGCTGACCCCATGGAGAACATATACCACAAAGATCATTCTCCTCTGCCACAGCTGTAACAGCTGTGGCAGAGAAGAACGATGTTCGCCCATTGAATTCAATGGAGCCGGCTGTAGCAATGGGCTGCCGGCGAGCGCGGGATGAATTTTCGGGAAGTGCTTAAAAATATAAGCCCTTCCCTGAAATTCATCCAGAAATGTGTAAAAACACAAAAAAAAAATATACTCACCTGGTCCCGGCAGACGAAGTTCAGCCGCGGCCGGCGGCAGTTCTCCTGAACTGCTCTGAGTAGTATTCAGCAGCCGGGGATTTAAAATCCCCGCCTGCTGAATGAGCTGCCTCTGATTGGTCACAGCCTGACCAATCAGAGGCAGCTCTCACTCACACCCATTCATGAATTCATGAATGGGTGAGTGAGTGCTGCCTCTGATTGGCTCAGCGCAGGGACCAATCAGGGGCAGCTCTCAGCCACACTCTAATTCTAACTATAGCACCAGCAGCACCCTCCCTAATCTCTGCCAGCGTGTGTCTGAGGTGAGCCGCGGGCGGGACCGCTTTAAATACTCGGCGGTCACTTGATCTCACCAGCCACTCACTGCAGGGGGGTGGGATAGGGCTGGAGCGTCACAGGAGGAAGTTGTAATGCCTTCCCTGCATGTCTATTGGCCAGAAAATGGCGCAAAACATGCAAGGAAGGAAATGGAATTGACTCGAGTACCGCGTGGTGCTCGTCTCGAGTAACGAGCATCTCGAGTACCCTAATACTCGAGCGAGCATCAAACTCGGACGAGTACGTTCGCTCATCTCTACTTATAAGACGAAAGATCATTTATCTACAGAATCCCCGAAGAATGTCCTGCAGTCTATTGTTTACCCATCACCCAGTGGTCATTGTGACCCCCCCAGATGGGCAATTGCTCTGGTCAGCCTGTCGATTCACACCAGCCAATCCCAGTGTTTTTAATATCAAATCTGACCAATGTGCCCAGTAACATAGTAAATGGTCGTGATTGGTGCTTTCTAGGACAAAAGGCCATCGTTGGTGGTACTATCTCAATGAGCACTGTGATTGGCCAGTCTGTGCAACTGAACAATCACAGCATTAGTGGCCATTGTAAATTAAACGTGACCACTTTGCTTGTCTCATTCCAGACTCTCATTGCGAGCATTGTGCCCCCCCCCCCCCCCCCAGATTTGCACTGTGTTATGGGCATGCTGACCTGTGTTGGTGGCCTTAGTGATGCTCAGTTGTGGCTTTAGTGGCTGCATATCTCCATTTGTCCCTGTCACTTCAATACCATTTAATCTCTGTATTGTTCTACTTCCCTCTGTGTTGCCTGCTTCCTGCCCTTAAGTGGTCCCTGATATATAATTAATCAGCCCCTTTTGTGGGGTGCAGGGGTGTATATAATTTCCCAAATCCCTTCCAGTTGCTTCATCTGACTGGTCCTATTTGTTATCCACCTGACTGTGCTGCGTGACCCTGAGTGCTGATTGTCGATACAGTGATATATCTCTAATCAGCCCCTTTTATAACCCCCAAGTTCTTCCTACCGATGTAGCAACGTTTAATCTGTGTGGGTTGTAAATTTCTACAAGTTATCTTATCTTAAAGGAGTTACCAGCGAAGAGTGGACCAGTGTTTTGCATGAAAATCATCTTGTTACTAAAGGAATAGTTGATTAAAGACTACAGTTTGTGCTCTAACCTTGGAAATGGCGAACGGCTCGTCAGTCAAATAGTTATATGAGGACACTCTTACATATCAATTATTAGACATTTCCAGTTAAAAAAACATTTAGTTGCCATATAGAGATGAGCGAGCACCAAAATGCTCGGGTGCTCGTTACTCGGGACGAAATTATCGCGATGCTCGAGGGTTCGTTTCGAGTAACGAACCCCATTGAAGTCAATGGGCGACCCGAGCATTTTTGTATTTCGCCGATGCTCGCTAAGGTTTTCATGTGTGAAAATCTGGGCAATTCAAGAAAGTGATGGGAACGACACAGCAACGGATAGGGCAGGCGAGGGGCTACATGTTGGGCTGCATCTCAAGTTCACAGGTCCCACTATTAAGCCACAATAGCAGCAAGAGTGCCCCTCCCCCCCTCCCAACAACTTTTACTTCTGAAAAGCCCTCATTAGCAATGGATACCTTAGCTAAGCACCACACTACCTCCAACAAAGCACAATCACTGCCTGCATGACACTCCGCTGCCACTTCTCCTGGGTTACATGCTGCCCAACCCCCCCTGCACGACCCTGTGTCCACAGCGCACACCAAATTGTCCCTGCGCAGCCTTCAGCTGCCCTCATGCCACGCCACACTCATGTCTATTTATAAGTGCGTCTGCCACAGGAAAAGCAGGCACACACTGCAGAGGGTTGGCACGGCTAGGCAGCGACCCTCTTTAAAAGGGGCGGGGCGATAGCCCACAATGCTGTACAGAAGCAATGAGAAATAGAATCCTGTGCCACCGCCATCAGGAGCTGCACACGTGGGCATAGCAATGGGGAACCTATGTGCCACACACTATTCATTCTGTCAAGGTGTCTGCATGCCCCAGTCAGACCGCGGTTTTTAATTCATAGACACAGGCAGGTTCAACTCCCTATTGTGAAGTCCCTGTGGACCCATAGCATGGGTGGCTCCCTGGAACCCACCGGCGGTACATAATAATATCCCATTGCATTGCCCAACACAGCTGAGGTAGTAATGTCGTGCTTAATGCAGGTGGGCTTCGGTCCACACTGCATGCCCCAGTCTGACTGGGGCTCTTTGGAAGTGGACACATGTAGGTTAAACTCCGTGTGCACCTACAGCATGGGTGGCTCCCTGGAACCCACCGGCGGTACATAGAAATATCCCATTGCATTGCCCAACACAGCTGAGGTAGTAATGTTGTGCTTAATGCAGGTGGGCTTCGGCCCACACTGCATGCCCCAGTCAGACTGGGGTTCTTTACAAGTAGAAACAGATGCATTTATAATTCCCTGTGGACCCACAGCATGGGTGGGTGCCAGGAAGCCACCGGCGGTACATAAAAATATCACATTGCATTGCCCAACACAGCTGAGGTAGTAATGTCGTGCTTAATACAGGTGGGCTTCGGCCCACACTGCATGCCCCAGTCAGACTGGGGTTCTTTACAAGTGGACACATGTAGGTTAAACTCTGTGTGCACCTACAGCATGGGTGGCTCCCTGGAACCCACCGGCGGTACATAAAAATATCCCATTGCATTGCCCAACACAGCTGAGGTAGTAATGTTGTGCTTAATGCAGGTGGGCTTCGGCCAACACTGCATGCCCCAGTCTGACTGGTAATATGTACCTTAACAGTAACCGCGTTGGTGGTAATGTGGTGGTGACTGCGGACCTAGTAGCGCGGTTTTATTTTGTTGGTTTTCGGAATGTGGCCAGGATTAAGTGGGCTGTGGCGGGGGATGTTTTTGAGGCACTACGTGTCCTCTCCACGTGTCCGTGGTTATATGCACCCTAACAGTAACAGCGTTGGTGGGAAATGGCCTCGCCGCCATCTTGTCTTTGGGAAGCCTCTGTTTCCACACCCCAGAGACATACCATTAGCAGCGGTATAGGCAGAGCCCATAATTAGTAACATTTCAGCCGTAGCATTAGGACAGGCCCCACTAACATATCACTAGCAGCATTATAGGGGGAGCGCAGTATTCGTTCCATTTCAGTAATAGTAGCACTCAAGACAGGCCCAAGTAACAATTCCGAAGCAGCAGTATAGTGGGAGCACAGTCTTCGTTCCATTTCAGTAGCTGCAGTATAGGCAAGGCCCAAGTTACATTTATGTAGCTAAAGTGTAGGCCAACCCCACACACCTTTCTGTACCATGAGTGCAGGCGAAGAACATAGAATTTGCTATGATTACACTGTAGGTGAGTGCCCAAAAAAATTGGTGTACCAACAGTACTAATGTACCTCAGTAAAAATTGGCCATGCCCAGCCAAGATGGCAGGTGAAACCCATTAATCGCTTTGGTTAATGTGGCTTAAGTGGTAACTAGGCCTGGAGGCAGCCCAGTTGAACGAAAAATTGTTTCAAGTTAAAGTTCCAGCGCTTTTAAGAGCATTGAAAAGTATAAAAAAATTTTAGAAAAATTATTTGAGTGAGCCTTGTGGCCCTAAGAAAAATTGCACGTTCAGCGTGATTACGTGAGGTTTCAGGAGGAGGAGCAGGAGGAATATTAGACACAGATTGATGAAGCAGAAATGTCCCCGTTTTGGATGGTGAGAGAGAACGATGCTTCCATCCGCGGGTGCAGCCTACGTATTGCTTAGGTATCGCTGCTGTCTGCTGGTGGAGAAGAGAAGTCTGGGAAAATCCAGGCTTTGTTCATCTTGATGAGTGTTAGCCTGTCGGCACTGTCGGTTGACAGGCGGGTACGCTTATCTGTGATGATTCCCCCAGCCGCACTAAACACCCTCTCCGACAAGACGCTAGCCGCAGGACAAGCAAGCACCTCCAGGGCATACAGCGCTAGTTCAGGCCACGTGTCCAGCTTCGACACCCAGTAGTTGTAGGTGGCAGAGGCGTCAGGGAGGACGGTCGTGCGATCGGCTACGTACTCCCTCACCATCCTTTTACAGTGCTCCCGACGACTCAGCCTTGACTGGGGAGCGGTGACACAGTCTTGCTGGGGAGCCATAAAGCTGGCCAGGCCCTTAAAGACTGTTGCACTGCCTGTGCTGTACATGCTGCTCGATCTCCGCACCTCCCCTGCTACCTGGCCCTCGGAACTGCGCCTTCTGCCACTAGCGCTGTTGGGTGGGAATTTTACCATCAGCTTGTCCGCAAGGGTCCTGTGGTAAAGCAACACTCTCAAACCCCTTTCCTCTTCGGGAATGAGAGTGGGAAGGTTCTCCTTATAGCGTGGGTCGAGCAGTGTGTACACCCAGTAATCTGTAGTGGCCAGAATGCGTGTAACGCGAGGGTCACGAGAAAGGCATCCTAACATGAAGTCAGCCATGTGTGCCAGGGTACCTGTATGCAACACATGGCTGTCCGCACTAGGAAGATCACTTTCAGGATCCTCCTCCTCCTCCTCCTCCTCCTGCTCCTCAGACCATACACGCTGAAATGATGACAGGCAAGCAGCATGGGTACCGTCAGCAGTGGGCCAAGCTGTCTCTTCCCCCTCCTCCTCATCCTCCTCATGCTCCTCCTCCTCCTCCTGAACGCGCTGAGATATAGACAGGAGGGTGCTCTGACTATCCAGCGACATACTGTTTTCCCCCGGCTCTGTTTCCGAGCGCAAAGCGGCTGCCTTTATGGTTTGCAGGGAACTTCTCAAGATGCATAGCAGAGGAATGGTGACGCTAATGATTGCAGCATCGCCGCTCACCACCTGGGTAGACTGCTCAAAGTTTCGAAGGACCTGGCAGATGTCTGCCAACCAGGCCCACTCTTCTGAAAATAATTGAGGAGGCTGACTCCCACTGCGCCGCCCATGTTGGAGTTGGTATTCCACTATAGCTCTACGCTGCTCATAGAGCCTGGCCAACATGTGGAGCGTAGAGTTCCACCGTGTGGGCACGTCGCACAGCAGTCGGCTGCCGAGCTGCAGAGCTGCCACCAGGTTACGGCCGTTGTCACACACGACCATGCCCGGTTGGAGGCTCAGCGGCGCAAGCCAGCGGTCGGTCTGCTCTGTCAGACCCTGCAGCAGTTCGTGGGCCGTGTGCCTCTTATCTCCTAAGCTGAGTAGTTTCAGCACGGCCTGCTGACGCTTGCCCACCGCTGTGCTGCCATGACGCGCGACACCGACTGCTGGCGACGCGCTGCTGCTGCTGACACATCTTGATTGTGAGACAGAGGTTGCGTTGGAGGAGGAGGAGGAGGAGGGTGGTTTAGTGGAGGAAGCATACACCGCCGCAAATACCACCACCGAGCTGGGGCCCGCAATTCTGGGGGTGGGTAGGACGTGAGCGGTCCCAGGCTCTGACTCTGTCCCAGCCTCCACTAAATTCACCCAATGTGCCGTCAGGGAGATGTAGTGGCCCTGCCCGCCTGTGCTTGTCCACGTGTCCGTTGTTAAGTGGACCTTGGCAGTAACCGCGTTGGTGAGGGCGCGTACAATGTTGCGGGAGACGTGGTCATGCAGGGCTGGGACGGCACATCGGGAAAAGTAGTGGCGACTGGGAACTGAGTAGCGCGGGGCCGCCGCCGCCATCATACTTTTGAAGGACTCAGTTTCCACAACCCTATACGGCAGCATCTCAAGGCTGATAAATTTGGCTATGTGGACGGTTAACGCTTGAGCGTGCGGGTGCGTGGCAGCGTACTTGCGCTTGCGCTCAAACACTTGCGCTAGCGACGGCTGGACGGTGCGGTGCGAGACACTGCTGGATTGGGCCGAGGACAGCGGAGGTGAGGGTGTGGGTGCAGGCCAGGAGACAGTAGTGCCTGTGTCCTCAGAGGGGGGTTGGATCTGAGTGGCAGGTTGGGGCACAGGGGGAGAGGCAGCAGTGCAAACCGGAGGCGGTGAACGGCCTTCGTCCCACCTTGTGGGGTGCTTGGCCATCATATGTCTGCGCATGCTGGTGGTGGTGAGGCTGTTGGTGGTGGCTCCCCGGCTGATCTTGGCGCGACAAAGGTTGCACACCACTGTTCGTCGGTCGTCAGGTGTCTCTGTGAAAAACTGCCAGACCTTAGAGCACATTGGCCTCTGCAGGGTGGCATGGCGCGAGGGTGCGCTTTGGGAAACAGTTGGTGGATTATTCGGTCTGGCCCTGCCTCTACCCCTGGCCACCGCACTGCCTCTTGCAACCTGCCCTGCTGCTGCCCTTGCCTCCCCCTCTGAAGACCTGTCCTGAGTAGGCGTTGCACACCAGGTGGGGTCAGTCACCTCATCGTCCTGCTGCTCTTCCTCCGAATCCTCTGTGCACTCCTCCCTCGGACTTACTGCCCTTACTACTACCTCACCAATAGACAACTGTGTCTCATCGTCATCGTCCTCCTCACCCACTGAAAGGTCTTGGGACAGTTGCCGGAAGTCCTCAGACTCATCCCCCGGACCCCGGGAACTTTCCAATGGTTGGGCATCAGTGACGATAAACTCCTCTGGTGGGAGAGGAACCACTGCTGCCCAATCTGAGCAGGGGCCCGAGAACAGTTCCTGGGAGTCTTCCCGCTCCTGAGCATGTGTCATTGTAGTGGAGTGAGGAGGCTGGGAGGAAGGAGGAGCAGCAGACAGAGGATTCGGATTTGCAGCAGTGGACGGCGCAGAACTGTGGGTGGATGATAGGTTGCTCGAAGCACTTTCTCCAATCCACGACAGGACCTGCTCACACTGCTCATTTTCTAATAACGGTCTCCCGCGTGGACCCATTAATTGGGCGATGAATGTGGGGACGCCAGAAACGTGCCTCTCTCCTAATCGCGCAGCAGTTGGCTGCGATACACCTGGATCAGGAGTTCGGCCTGTGCCCACACCCTCACTTGGCCCTCCGCGTCCTCGGCCGCGTCCACGTCCTCTAGGCCTACCCCTACCCCTCAGCATGCTGTATTACCAGTGATTTGATTTCACAGGCAGGAAATAAATTGGCGCAAGCCTGCAGGCCAAATATACTTTTTTCCCTTTTTTGTAAAAGGAAAGGCCCACTGCATCTATTCACTGAATAATAAGTTTAATAACTGTGTTGTGCCCCTGCAAATGTGTGACAGAACTTTAGTGTTGCAGAGTTATTAACTACAGCTGAGCAAGGAATTTCACAGACAGGAAAGAAAGTGGCGCAAGCCTGCTGTAAAAGGTAGCTGGTTGCGTCTGATTTTTTTACGTTCTCCACGCAGCACACACGTACCCAGAGCTCCGAGGACTGTCAGAGGCAGGCCAAATATACTTTTTTCCCTTTTTTGTAAAAGGAAAGGCCCACTGCGTCTATTCACTGAATAATAAGTTTAATAACTGTGTTGTGCCCCTGCAAATGTGTGACAGAACTTTAGTGTTGCAGAGTTATTAACTACAGCTGAGCAAGGAATTTCACAGACAGGAAAGAAAGTGGCGCAAGCCTGCTGTAAAAGGTAGCTGGTTGCGTCTGATTTTTTTACGTTCTCCACGCAGCACACACGTACCCAGAGCTCCGAGGACTGTCAGAGGCAGGCCAAATATACTTTTTTCCCTTTTTTGTAAAAGGAAAGGCCCACTGCGTCTATTCACTGAATAATAAGTTTAATAACTGTGTTGTGCCCCTGCAAATGTGTGACAGAACTTTAGTGTTGCAGAGTTATTAACTACAGCTGAGCAAGGAATTTCACAGGCAGGAAAGAAAGTGGCGCAAGCCTGCTGTAAAAGGTAGCTGGTTGCGTCTGATTTTTTTACGTTCTCCACGCAGCACACACGTACCCAGAGCCCCGAGGACTGTCAGAGGCAGGCCAAATATACTTTTTTCCCTTTTTTGTAAAAGGAAAGGCCCACTGCGTCTATTCACTGAATAATAAGTTTAATAACTGTGTTGTGCCCCTGCAAATGTGTCACAGAACTTTAGTGTTGCAGAGTTATTAACTACAGCTGAGCAAGGAATTTCACAGGCAGGAAAGAAAGTGGCGCAAGCCTGCTGTAAAAGGTAGCTGGTTGCGTCTGATTTTTTAACGTTCTCCACGCAGCACACACGTACCCAGAGCCCAGAGGACTGTCAGAGGCAGGCCAAATATACTTTTTTCCCTTTTTTGTAAAAGGAAAAGCCCACTGCGTCTATTCACTGAATAATAAGTTTAATAACTGTGTTGTGCCCCTGCAAATGTGTCACAGAACGTTAGTGTTGCAGAGTTATTAACTACAGCTGAGCAAGGAATTTCACAGGCAGGAAAGAAAGTGGCGCAAGCCTGCTGTAAAAGGTAGCTGGTTGCGTCTGATTTTTTTACGTTCTCCACGCAGCACACACGTACCCAGAGCTCCGAGGACTGTCAGAGGCAGGCCAAATATACTTTTTTCCCTTTTTTGTAAAAGGAAAGGCCCACTGCGTCTATTCACTGAATAATAAGTTTAATAACTGTGTTGTGCCCCTGCAAATGTGTGACAGAACTTTAGTGTTGCAGAGTTATTAACTACAGCTGAGCAAGGAATTTCACAGACAGGAAAGAAAGTGGCGCAAGCCTGCTGTAAAAGGTAGCTGGTTGCGTCTGATTTTTTTACGTTCTCCACGCAGCACACACGTACCCAGAGCTCCGAGGACTGTCAGAGGCAGGCCAAATATACTTTTTTCCCTTTTTTGTAAAAGGAAAGGCCCACTGCGTCTATTCACTGAATAATAAGTTTAATAACTGTGTTGTGCCCCTGCAAATGTGTGACAGAACTTTAGTGTTGCAGAGTTATTAACTACAGCTGAGCAAGGAATTTCACAGGCAGGAAAGAAAGTGGCGCAAGCCTGCTGTAAAAGGTAGCTGGTTGCGTCTGATTTTTTTACGTTCTCCACGCAGCACACACGTACCCAGAGCCCCGAGGACTGTCAGAGGCAGGCCAAATATACTTTTTTCCCTTTTTTGTAAAAGGAAAGGCCCACTGCGTCTATTCACTGAATAATAAGTTTAATAACTGTGTTGTGCCCCTGCAAATGTGTCACAGAACTTTAGTGTTGCAGAGTTATTAACTACAGCTGAGCAAGGAATTTCACAGGCAGGAAAGAAAGTGGCGCAAGCCTGCTGTAAAAGGTAGCTGGTTGCGTCTGATTTTTTAACGTTCTCCACGCAGCACACACGTACCCAGAGCCCAGAGGACTGTCAGAGGCAGGCCAAATATACTTTTTTCCCTTTTTTGTAAAAGGAAAAGCCCACTGCGTCTATTCACTGAATAATAAGTTTAATAACTGTGTTGTGCCCCTGCAAATGTGTCACAGAACGTTAGTGTTGCAGAGTTATTAACTACAGCTGAGCAAGGAATTTCACAGGCAGGAAAGAAAGTGGCGCAAGCCTGCTGTAAAAGGTAGCTGGTTGCGTCTGATTTTTTTACGTTCTCCACGCAGCACACACGTACCCAGAGCTCCGAGGACTGTCAGAGGCAGGCCAAATATACTTTTTTCCCTTTTTTGTAAAAGGAAAGGCCCACTGCGTCTATTCACTGAATAATAAGTTTAATAACTGTGTTGTGCCCCTGCAAATGTGTGACAGAACTTTAGTGTTGCAGAGTTATTAACTACAGCTGAGCAAGGAATTTCACAGACAGGAAAGAAAGTGGCGCAAGCCTGCTGTAAAAGGTAGCTGGTTGCGTCTGATTTTTTTACGTTCTCCACGCAGCACACACGTACCCAGAGCTCCGAGGACTGTCAGAGGCAGGCCAAATATACTTTTTTCCCTTTTTTGTAAAAGGAAAGGCCCACTGCGTCTATTCACTGAATAATAAGTTTAATAACTGTGTTGTGCCCCTGCAAATGTGTGACAGAACTTTAGTGTTGCAGAGTTATTAACTACAGCTGAGCAAGGAATTTCACAGGCAGGAAAGAAAGTGGCGCAAGCCTGCTGTAAAAGGTAGCTGGTTGCGTCTGATTTTTTTACGTTCTCCACGCAGCACACACGTACCCAGAGCCCCGAGGACTGTCAGAGGCAGGCCAAATATACTTTTTTCCCTTTTTTGTAAAAGGAAAGGCCCACTGCGTCTATTCACTGAATAATAAGTTTAATAACTGTGTTGTGCCCCTGCAAATGTGTCACAGAACTTTAGTGTTGCAGAGTTATTAACTACAGCTGAGCAAGGAATTTCACAGGCAGGAAAGAAAGTGGCGCAAGCCTGCTGTAAAACGTAGCTGGCTGCGTATGAATTTTTTACTATCTCCACCCACCACACACGTACACAGAACGCTGAGGACTGACAGAGGCAGGGCACATAGAATTTTTCCCTTTTTTGTAAAAGGAAAGGCCCACTGGCACTGACTATATTCAATCAGATAAGAAATCAGTTCCACAGAAATGCAGTTATATGAAGTGCAGCAGAGCGGTGATTTTTCCCAGGAAGGCAGGAAATAAATTGGCGCAAGCCTGCTGTTAAACGTAGCTGGCTGCGTATGATTTGTTTACTATCTCCACCCACCACACACGTACACAGAACGCTGAGGACTGACAGAGGCAGGGCACATAGAATTTTTCCCTTTTTTTAAAAAGAAAAGGCCCACTGACTATATTCAATCAATAATATATGTCTTCTGGCCCTGCCTACACAATTCTCTCCCTGTAGTATTACTGACGGGCGCAATGCTCTGCACAGCTGATTTTGAAAAAAAAAAAATGCAACACTGCTAACAGCAGCCTGCACAGTACGGCACACGGTTAAATGTGGCCCTAAGAAGGACTGTTGGGGTTCTTGAAGCCTACACTCACTCCTAACACTCTCCCTGCCTAACCACCACTTCTGTCCCTGGACTATTAAAGCGGGGCGCAATGCTCTGCAGACAGCCGATTTTGAAAAAAAAAAAATTGTGCAACACTGCTAACAGCACCCTCCACAGTACTGCACACGGATAGATGTGGCCCTGAGAAGGACCGTTGGGGTTCTTGAAGCCTACACTCACTACTAACACTCTCCCTACAGCAGCTCCGGCACCAGCACTTTCCCTCAGCTAAGGCATCTGAGGCGAGCCGCGGGAGGGGCCGACTTTTATACTCGGGTGACATCTGATCGCTCCAGCCACTCACAGCAGGGGGGTGGTATAGGGCTTGAACGTCACAGGGGGAAGTTGTAATGCCTTCCCTGTCTTTCAATTGGCCAGAAAAGCGCGCTAACGTCTCAGAGAGGAAACTGAAAGTAACCGGAACATCGCGTGGTACTCGTTACGAGTAACGAGCATCCCGAACACGCTAATATTCGCCCGAGCATCAAGCTCGGACAAGTACGTTCACTCATCTCTATTGCCATACCAACAAAACAAAATGCACGTGACTGCTGTATTATTCATAGACTAAGATAATCTTTCTATCTTGGGAAAATTTGATTACAAGAGTCAGGAGGTTATTTCCTTCACTTATACCTTACAAAGCACTTTTTATTTTGCGTCACAGATTTTTTTAGTTGATATTGCTGCATAGGGCACACATGTCATACATTGTTATAGCATATGCACAATTTAGGAGATCATTTTATAATTTATACATGATAGAGTATTAGTATGAGAAATACAGATTATTTACTTTTTTTGCTGTAATCCAAAGAAGCATTTACAATTTTTTAATTGCTGTTCTATTTCACAAGAAGGGTGTAATACGCAGGCGTGTGAACTGGCATTTTGATTGCAAAAAAAACGATCGGTCTGCTAGCACGGACGTATCAGCCTGCTTTTTGCCATCTCTTCATTTTGTTCATACGAAGATACATTTTGTACCAGCGAATTTATTTATGCATATGCTGGTCTGAATAATCTGCTACTGTGGGTATTGTTCTCCATAAACTGCATGAATGTGCCGAATTGTCTATAAGTGCATCCTGTAGAAATATTCCACATCTGAGAAAGGTCTCTTAAGCTCCTACTTGTACGAAGACCCAGGTGCAATGGTTACCTCTGTACGACCCAGCTGTCAATATAAATGCTGCCTGTTTCCAATATTAGTATTTTATGACTTAATCTGTGGACACTCAGGTCCTATAATTAACTCTCATATGCTCATTCAGGCATAGTGTTAGCGTCTTCAAGAACCCCAACGGTCCTTCTTAGGGCCACATCTGACCGTGTGCAGTACTGTTGAGGCTGGTGGGAGCAGTTTTGCTTTTTTTTTCATCTTGGGCTCTGCAGACGTGTTGTCAGTCTGCAGTCAATTATACAGAGTATAGGGGCAGTACTGGTCAGGCAGGGACAGTGGTAGTGTACATTCCTGTCAACAAGTACCCCCAAAAAGCTTCTGCTTAGGGCTACCTGTGCGCGTGTGCAGTTTACTGCGTGGCTGCTAGGAGTTGTAGTGGCTCACTATTAGCTAGCTAGGTCTTTCTGCAGCCTAGCGTATAATTTTTTTGGCCTACAGTGTGTGTAACATTACCGCTGTCAGCCTCCAAGTGCAGGCAAATAATTGCCAAATTTTTTACACCCTCTTCGCGTCCCGTCAACTTCACGCACAGCGTACGGCCACAGCCGCTGATAGAGGGAAAGACATATACATGCTATCTAGGCTGCTGTTTTTTTCAAAAAAATCTGGAAAAACACTCCTCCTTAGGGCGACCTGTGAGCATGTACATTACTGTTGTAGTGGCTCACTATTAGCCAGCTAGGCCTTTCTGCAGCCTAGCGTATAATTTTTTTGGCCTGCAGTGCGTGTCACATAACCGCTGTGACCCTCCAAGTGCAGGCCAATAATTGCCTAATTTTTTTACACCACTCTGTGCGTCCCCTCAACTTCACGCACAGCGTATGCCCACAGCCGCTGATAGAGGGAAAGACATGCTATCTAGGCTGCTGGTTTTTTCAAAAAAATCTGGAAAAACACTCCTCCTTTGGGCGACCTGTGAGCGTGTGCTTTACTCTTGTAGTGGCTCACTATTAGCCAGCTAGGCCTTTCTGCAGCCCAGCGTATAATTTTTTCGGCCTACAGTGTGCGTTACATAACCGCTGTCAGCCTCCAACTGCACGCCCTAATTGCATAATTATTCAGATCGCTCTGTGTCTGCTCTATTGGTAATACACCATGCTGAGGGGTAGGCCTAGAGGACATGGTCGTGGACGCGGGCGAGGACGCAGAGGTCCGAATGAGGGTGTGGGCACAGGCCGAGTTCCTGGTCCAGGTGAATCGCAGCCGGCTGATGCGGGATTAGGAGAGAGGCAAGTTTCTGGGGTCACCAGCTTTATATCACAATTTTTGGGTCCACGTGGTAGACCTTTATTACAAACTGAGCAGTGTGAGCAGGTCCTGTCGTGGATGGCAGAAAATACATACAGCAATGTATCGACCATCCAGTCTTCTACGCCGTCCACGGCTGCAACTCTGAATCCTCTGGCTGCTGCTCCTCCTTCCTCCCAGCCTCCTCACTCCATGAAAATGACACATTCTTATGAGCAGACAGACTCCCAGGAACTGTTCTCGGGCCCCTGCCTTGATTGGGAAAAAATGGTTCCTCTCCCACCTGAGGAGTTTGTCGTGACCGATGCCCAACCTTTGGAAAGTTCCCGGGGTCCGAATGATGAGGCTGGGGACTTCCGGCAACTGTCTCAAGAGCTTTCAGTGGGTGAGTAGGTCGATGATGATGAGACATGGTTGTCTATCTGTGAGGTAGTAGTAAGGGCAGTAAGTCCGAGGGAGCAGCGCACAGAGAATTCGGAGGAAGAGCCGCTGGACGATGAGGTGACTGACCCCACCTGGTTCGCTAAGCCAACTGAGGAGAGGTCTTCAGAAGGGGAAGCAAGTGCAGCAGCAGGACAGGTTGGAAGAGGCAGTTGGGTGGCCAGGGGTAGAGGCAGGGCCAGAGCGAAGACTCCCCCGACTGTTTCCCAAAGCATCCCCTCGCGCCAAGCCACCCTGCAGAGGCCTAGGTCTTCAAAGGTGTGGATGTTTTTCAGTGAGAGCGCGGACGACTGACGAACAGTGGTGTGCAACCTGTGTTGCGCCAAGATCAGCCGGGGAGCCACTAGTACCAGCCTCACCACCACCAGCATGCGCAGGCATATGATGGACAAGCACCCCATGAGGTGGGACGAAGGCCGTTCACCGCCTCCGGGTCGCACTACTGCCTCTCCCCCTGTGTCCCAACCTGCCACTCAGATCCAACCCCCCTCTCAGGACACAGGCATGAGCGCCTCCCGGCCTGCACCCATACCCTCACCTCCGCTGTCCTCGGCCCCATCCAGCAATGTCTCTCAGCGCAGCATCCAGCTGTCGCTAGCGCAAGCGTTGGAGCGCAAGCGCAAATACGCCACCACGCACCCGCACGCTCAAGCTTTAAACATGCACATTGCGAAATTGATCAACCTGGAGATGCTGCCATACAGGCTTGTCGAAATGGAGGC
Source organism: Eleutherodactylus coqui (assembly GCF_035609145.1). Taxonomy (NCBI): domain Eukaryota; kingdom Metazoa; phylum Chordata; class Amphibia; order Anura; family Eleutherodactylidae; genus Eleutherodactylus; species Eleutherodactylus coqui. Next base: position 253,997,411 of record NC_089839.1, on the reverse strand, counting down.
TTTCAAAAACATGATGGCGGCGGCGGTCCCACGCTACTCGGTCCCCAGTCGTCACCATTTTTCCCGGTGTGCCGTCCCAGCCCTACACCAGCACGTCTCCCGCTACATCAATCGTGCCCTCACCAACGCGGTTACTGGGAAGGTCCACTTAACCACGGACACGTGGACAAGTACTGGTGGGCAGGGCCACTATATCTCCCTGATGGCACACTGGGTAAATTTGGTGGAGGCTGGGACTGAGTCAGAGCCTGGGACCGCACATGTCCTACCCACACCCAGAATAGCGGGTCCTTCCTCGGTTCTGGTATCTGCGGCAGTCTATGCCACCTCCTCTAAACCTTACTCCTCCTCCTACACAACCTCTACCTCTCAATTAAGAAATGTGAGCAGCACGTCGCCAGCAGTTGGTGTGGCGCGGCAGCACAGCGGTGGGCAAGCATCAGCAGGCCGTGCTGAAACTACTCAGCCTAGGTGACAAGAGGCACACCGCCCCCGAGCTGTTGCAGGGTCTGACTGAGCAGACTGACATATGGCTTTCACCACTGAGCCTCCAACCGGGCATGGTCGTGTGTGACAACGGCCGTAACTCTGCAGCTTGGCAGCCTCACACACACATCTTATTCTGAAACCATATGCATTATCTGAAGTTAGTGTAGGGGCCTGAAAAAGGGCACCACGTAGCGTTGTTTAGCTGTGGGGACCGGTAATATAAGAACCGGCCCTACAGGTTTAATCGGAGTAATTTTGACAGGTGATGCAGGTAACCTGGCAACCAGTTAGGTCGTTTTTATTCAGCTGCACAGGATAGAGAAAATGCCTAGAGACTCAGGTGATGCAGGTAGCATTGCAACCAAATAGGTTGTGATTGGCTGCAGACAGACTGATCAAGTGACTGAGGTGATAGATAGGGGGACACAACGGTCACAGGAGGGAGAAAAAGGAAAGAAGAAAGGAGAGGGGAAAAAATGGAGAAGAAAGAGAGAAGCAGAAAAGGAGCGTCAGCTGTGAAATGTTACTAGGATCTGTCAATAGTCTTACTACTGAAATGATACAGGGGTCTGCGTATGCTTCTACTACAAAAATGTTACTGGGGTCTGCCTATACTTCTGCCACTTACATATTACAGGGGTCTGTCTATACTGCTGCCACTTGAATGTTACAGGGGTCTGCCTATACTTCTGCTACAGAAATGTTACTGGGATCTGTCAATAGTCTTACTACTGAAATGATACAGGGGTCTGCGTATACTTCTGCTACAAAAATGTTACTGGGGTCTGCTTATACTTCTGCCACATAAATGTTACAGGGGTCTGCCTATACTACTGCTACAGAAATGATACTGGGGTCTGCCTATACTGCTGCTATATAACTGTTACTGGGGTCTACCTATACGTCTGCCACATAAATGTTACAGGGGTCTGCCTATACTACTGCTACAGAAATGATACTGGGGTCTGCCTATACTGCTGCTATATAACTGTTACTGGGGTCTGCCTATACTTCTGCCACATAAATGTTACAGGGGTCTGCCTATATTGCTGCTACAGAAATGATACAGGGGTCTGCCTGTACTGCTGCTACATAACTAGTCCTGGGGTCTGCCTATACTTCTGCCACATAATTGTTACAGGGGTCTGCCTATACGGCTGCTACTGAAATGTTAAAGGAGTCTGCCTATACTTCTGCTACAATAATGTTACTGGGGTCTGCCTATACTTCTGCCACGTAAATGTTACAGGGGGGTTCCGTATACTTCTGCTACAATAATGGTACAGGGGTTTGCCATGCTTCTGCTACAGAAATGTTACAGGGGTCTGCTTATACTGTGGTGACAGACATGTTACTGGGTTCTGCCTTTACTTCTACAGAAATGGTACTGGCCTCTGCCTATACTGCAGCTACCAAAAAGTTAAAGGGGTCTGCCTATGCTTCTGCTACATAAATGTTTCAGGGGTCTGTTTACACTGCTGTTACAGAAATGTTACAGGGGTCTGCCTGTACTGCTGCTACAGAAACGTTACTGGGGTCTGCCTATACTGTTACTACAGAAATGTTACTCGGCTCTGTCTATACTGTTACAACAGAAATGTTACTGGGGTCTGTCTGTACTGTTACTACTGAAATGTTACAAATACTGGGCTCTGCCAGTACTGCTGCTACTGAAATGTTACAGGGGTCTGCATATACTGCTGCTACATTAATGTTTCAGGGGTCTGCTTATACTGCTGCTACAGAAATGTTACAGGGGTCTGCCTATACTGCTGCTACAGAAACATTATTGGGGTCTGCCTATACTGTTACTACAGAAGTGTTACTCAGCTCTGTCTATACTGTTACTACATAAATGTTACTGGGGTCTCCCTAGACTTCTGCAACATAACTCTTACTGGGGTCAGCTTATACCTTTGCCACAGGAATATTACAGGGGTCTGTGTATACTATGGGTGCACTAAGTCTTCCCATCGCGGTGTTCTACCTATGTGGCCCCCCCAAAAAAACAGACTGACTAGGACACCGTCTGTGTGTACCTGCTAGCCACCCATGTTGCGGGTGCACACAGACTTGCCATAGCGAAGTTGTACCTGCCTGGCACATTTAAAAAAAAACAGAATGTCTAGGGCATGGCGTGTGGGCTACAGCCAACATGTATTTCCTCTCACGTAACCTCAGCTATCCGGGGCACTGCAATGGGATTTCTTTCTGTACTGTCTGTGTGTTCCTGCTAGCCACCCATGCTGTGGGTGCACACAGACTTGCCATAGCGGAGTTGTACCTGCCTGGCACTTTAAAAAAAAAAAAACAGAATGTCTAGGGCATGGAGTGTAGGCCGAAGCCAACATGTATTTCCTGTTACGTAACCTCAGCTATCCGGGGCACTGCAATGGGATTTCTTTCTGTACCGTCTGTGGATTCCTGGGAGCCACCCATGCTGTGGGTGCCCACAGACTTGCCATAGCGGAGTTGTACCTGCCTGTCCCCAAAACACTGACAGACTTGGGTAGGGTGCAGAGTGCAGATGGTTTACCCCTTGCATTGTCAATGAGGTATCCGACACCCAAACAGAATGAGTAGTGTGTGGACACATGGAGTCCCCATTGCTATGTCACTCGCAGCACCTTGGGCCACACAAGGTGTTTGCTGGGACAGAGGCTGACCCAGGGCCCGCTCACATACTTCCCACACCGAGTATTGCTGCATTGTGGAGATGTGTAGAAGTGCTGGGCTGGCAGCGGAGTCCCCTTTATGCCCGCGTCTGCAGCTCCTGACGGAGGTGGCACAGGATTGGAATGAAGATGGAACGTCAATCTATTATCAATTCTCAACAGCATTTTGGTGCTCGCTCATCTCTAGTTGCCACACCTCCCAGACAAGTTACACCCCTTTTAAACAAAAGTGATATGAGCCACGTACAATGCAAAAAGTCAACATTTTTTGCATAATAAGTTTGATTTAATAAATGAATGAAGGCCTGGAGGCTGGAAGCAAGAGGACAGAGGGGATACTAGCAGCAACCAGGGCACCAGAGGAGCAGGGAACTGCTAACTTTTATTTTATAGTATTCAGGGCAAAACTTTCATTTGGGTTGTACACTAGTAACAGCATTCTACTTATAAGGGTTATCGTACTAGAAATTTTTAAAAAAATTGCTAGAGAAAGCCTTGGTATCTTTGCATGGACTTTCTGCTCACTTTGGTTTGTGCACCAATTGTACTTTGCACATGTGTCAGTGTGTATAGCGCCCCCTACGTGCCGGCGCCAGCACTCTCACATCATTTCAAACTTATACTTTGTGTTCAGTGAACCTTGATTACTGTTTCCTGATAAACACCTTTATTTTTGTAAAAGGTATTTATAGCCCCTTCTCGTTAACTATGATGTAAACTGGATATCTGCCACTTAGCAAAGGTGCATTCTTTGCCCCAGGATACCTATTTCTGTTTAACTCCAGTCCCTTCAGTTTAACATCTTATCTACGGTATCTTTACAACTTAATGATATATAGTATCTTCATAATTCTTCTATTTTTTTACTTCGTGCTGGGAAGGAGCTCAACCTAGAGGCAGAGTACATCATGAATTGCTCTGCTCTGAAAAACAAAATGTTTCCTTATTCCTTCACGCTTTTTCTGGCATTATCAAAACCCTGTAACATTGTAATGATGTGGCAATTAAAGTTAGGCCACACTCACAGGAGTTTAAGATTACCAGGTATTACACGAGCGCTGTATGCATGTGTGCAGTAATTTGCAGGCAATCAATTACATTGCATTACGCAGTTCCGATCACATTTGTAATACGGAAAAAGAACGCAACATGTTCTACTTTGACGTGCATGTACGCGTGTAAGAGCCCATTGTTCTCTATGGGCACATATATATGCCGCGCATACACAATTACATTATATATACGTGCTGTACCGAAGTGACAGCATGGGAAATGTAAACAAAAAAACCCCAGGCAGACTGTGCTTGACAGAATTGATGAAATACGCTGTGATGCGGAATACACTATCGCTGCTGGCATGTCTCATGCAGCATTTTACACATACAGCCTCAAGAATGTAAACTATTATTGTAGTGCTATATTCCTGCTTAGACCAATTAAAAAAAAAAATTTACTACAGTAAACAATGCTTTGTATACTACATAAACATTCTTAGCATTTTTGCATTAAAGGTGTTGTGTCAAAATGCAGAATCCCTTTAGGCCTCATGCCCATGGCTGGGTTGGATTCCGACTGCGAAGCCTCACAAAGAAATCAGACCTGGTGCTCCAGCAGTGACCCCCATAGACCCATACTCACCTGTGCGTATCTGCCACGAGTGTCTCTGCCGGCAAGCCGGTGCACCTGCCCGGTGCAGGGCATGACGCGCCGGCGATGACGCAGATTCACGCTGACTCACCGCAGGACGGACGGCTTCTGCTGACTGCATGATTATCCACACAAAATAGAGCATGCTGTGACTCTTCCCCAGGAGCAGAAAATCTCAGTTGATTTCCGCTCGTGGGCGTGGAAAAATCTTTTAACATGGCATGCTATGAACGGACATTGCTGCAAAATTCGCGGTGGGGGCGTCAAAATTCGGCAGCGTAATCCGTCTGTGGGCATTGAGCCTAAAAGGGGCACTCCAGCAAAAACACGTTTCCATCTCTGCTCCCTCACTTGATTGCCTGTCACACTCTGGAGGTCTCCTCTGTGTATTCCAGCCACTTCCATGCAGTGCAGACCCTGTCTTATGCTTATCAGGCACCATTTTGAGCTTTTCTACTTTTAGTTTCACATCTATCCCATGATGCATCAGCACAGCCATACCAGTGGCTTACCATTTATTCCTGCAGGGGGGGGGGGGGACAGTTATCATTATCGTTTATATTCGCCTAAATAAGCTACAGACCATAAGTATACAGTCAGGAGTGTGAGCTGTGATCTCCTTTATTATAACTGTGTGACAGCAGCTGTGTGATCATCATCAGTTACTATGATAGGAGATGTTGTGTCCTCTCAACACAGTTTATGTGGCGTTCATGTAATAGCATGACAAAAAGTGAGAATTTGACAAAAAAATGAATACATAACCCCAAGAGCCCATGAGTTTCAAACCGAAAGAAATAACCAGCCAGGGTAACACTAGTTGACTTATATATACTGGGGGCTAGCTACATAAAGAATGAAGTTTAAAAAATCACCGGAGTGGCACTTTAAGAATGTGGGTCTAAATGTAATGAGCTAATCCCCTTATTGGAAGTATGAGGCTGAGCCCAAACCCCCATAAACAGCCCCATACCATTATCCCTCTTCTACAAAATTTTACAGTAGGTAGTATGTATTCCAGTAATTCGTGCTTTCAGGGCATTCCCCAAACTTAAATACATCAGACTGCTATATAGTGCAACTTGATTCTTTACTCCACAGAACACATTTCCACTTTTCCAGAGTCCAGTGGTCGCTTGCCTTACACCAAAACAACTAGTGCTTGGCATTGCATATGGTGAACTTAGGCTTGGGTAGAGGTGGTTGACCATGGAAACCCATCTCATGTTGCTCCTTTAAGGCTGGGTTCACACGGGACAGATTTCCAGTGGAATTCTCGTGGATTGGCCGCACCGAAAAGATTGTTAGAATTCCGCTGGAAAAGCGCAGCTGCGCATTTCCACTGCGGCCGTCTCTCCCCATAGAAAGGAGAGCCCGCTGTTTTCCACGCCGCATGGCCCTTTCTGCACGGCTTGGCCGCAGCGAGTGCACGAGATTTTTGCACAATCGCGTCCACTTTGCTGGATTAGGAGCCGCATGCAGAATTGCCGTGCGGACTGTCTGCACGGAAATTCCGCAGCAATTCTATCCCGTGTGAACCCAGCCTTACAGTTCTTATGCTGATTTCGCTTTCACAGGTAGATTGAACTCTGTAGTGAGGTTACAGAGGACAGCTGGTTTTTACATACCACGCACTTCAGCACTTGTCAGCCTTGGCTTTGTGGCTGAGCTATTGTTACTCACTTCACTATACAGATAGTCCCCGACTTGCGAACATTCGACTTACGAATTTCGCAAGATACGAACAATCTGTTCTGCACAGTATGATGTAATGCTATGGCATTACATCATACTGTGCAGGGACTGGACAGGCTTCTATCAAGCCTAATAGAAGCCTGTCCGGTCAGATCGCGGGACACTGTGCGGTTGCTAGGCAGCCTGGGGCCTTCTGAAAGACCCTAGGGCTGTCTATGCAGAGCGCCTATCAAGCCGTGTGCTTGATGGGCACTTTGCATAGGCAGCCCTGGGGCCTTTCAGGAGGTCCCTGGCTGCCTAGCAACCACACAGCGTCCCGCGATCTCATCGTGGAACGCTGTACGGGCCCCCAGAACGTCGGGTGCAGGCTGTTTCTTACAGCGGGCACCCGGCTGCAGCAATTCCGACGAGCAGCCGGCTGCAGCAGTTCCGCTCGTCAGAACTGTTAACAGTTTAAATACCGCTGTTAGAGCGATATGTAAAGTGTTAACAGTTCCGAAAAGCGGCGCGGCTCGTTAGAAATGCTGCCGCCGGGTGCCCGCTGTAAGAACAGCTTGCACCCGACATTGTATGGAGCGGGATCCACCCGCGATCCCGCTCCATACAACCATTTGTTCGGACTTGCGAACAGGCTCCTGGAACGGAACCTGTTCGTAAGTCGGGTACTAACTGTATAGTTGTCAAGAACAGATTTAGCAGATCAGGTATTTCACCAACTCACTTATAGCTAAGGTAGCACCCTATGATTGTGTTAGGCCACCTTTACACATAGCAGCAACGTTGCAGAATTTCTACAGTGAATTTTGCTGCAGAAATTCCACAACAATTACAGTACAAGCCATACACAGGAGATTTAAAAAAAAGTTTTCCACAATGAATCTGCAGCATTTTTGTAAAACACTGTGAATTGTAAATTTGCGCCTTGCCTATTTTCGCAGCGAATTTCAGTCCTTGAAATACAAGCTTTGAAATATGTGACAGATCCGCAACAAAAACCACAGCAAAAACTACCATTTAGGTTCAATTTTGGTCATTGTAGATTTGATGTGTATTTGCTGCGTGTCTTCCACTGCGGAAAGCCCTCAGCAGATATGAGCCATGTGAAAGCGGCCTTAAGAGTCAAGCCATGCTACTACTAATGTTTGTTTATGGAGATTCAATGGCTGTTTGCTTGACTTCATGCACCTGGCTACAATGGATGTGGTTGAAACACATGAACTCGATAATTTAGAGGGGCGTCTGTTATGGAAATTTCTTACAAATACTGCTGGTTCACTCTTGAGTTAGGTTGCTATTACACAAGCTAGCAGGTGCCAGCTGAATTGCCAGAGCAGTCAGTTGTTTTTAATGAGAAACCTTGCATTGCAATGCACAAATCTTGCACGATTTTCTTGGCCATGTGAAAGCGGGCTTAGAGGGGATTTCCAGTTTCAAGCTATTGATGAACTATGAACAGGATAGGTCACCAGAGGAGTATGTGGATATCTGAACATTGTTTAGAAATTGGCTTGTCAACTTCTTATTCTGAAACCATATGCATTATCTGAAGTTAGTGAAGGGGCCTGAAAAAGGGCACTACATAGCGCTGTTTAGCTGTGGGGACCGGTAATATAAGAACCGGCCCTATAGATTTAATCTGAGTAATTTTGACAGGTGATGCAGGTAACCTAGCATCCAGTTAGGACGTTTTTAGTCAGCTGCACAGGATAGAGAAAATGCCTAGAGACTCAGGTGATGCAGGTAGCCTAGCAACCAAATAGGTTGTGATTGGTTGCAGACAGACTGATCAGGTGACTGAGGTGATAGATAGGGGGGACACAACGGTCGCAGGAGGGAGAAAAAGGAAAGAAGAAAGGAGAGAAAAAATGGAAAAGAAAGAGAGAAGCAGAGAAGGAGAGTCAGCTGTGACAGTGAGTAGAGGAGAGTCTGGCTGTCGCAGTGAGGAGAAGAGGAGATGCTGAGATGCAGTAGGACAGGAGAGATAAAGAGAGGGAGATAAAGAGCTGTAGATATGAAAAGGGATGGAGAAAAGAAATTCAGAGAAAACTCCCAGTATATAAACGTGTTATACACAAGTATCTTCATTGTTGCAACTTGTATATAATTCACTGGTAATTCTCTGGAGATATCATTTGTTAGGGCTCCTTCCCACGGACGGATTTCCGCCGTGTAATACGTGGCAGAAATCCGCTGCGTTGCCCGCAGCTATTAGGTTCTATTGAACCTAATAGCACAATGCTTACGATGCGGAATTCCGCGGTGGAATTCCGCACCATAAAATCACCCGTCCTCACCCACGGCATGCTCTATTTGCCGCGGGTGTACGCGCAGGCGGCTTCCATTGCAGTCAATGAAAGCCAGCCGTCAAGCTATCTTCCACTGTAGCACAGCGGAAGATAGCGTGAAACCGCTTCCCCGCCTACCGCCAGCCGCGTCATATGACGCAGCCGGCACGTCATGTGATGTTGTGGGCGTGTCATATGATGCTGCCAGCATGTCACATGATGCTGCGGCGCGTCACGCGCGCCGAAGCGTCTTGCGGGACGTAGGACTCCAGATCCTGAGGTAAGTATTGGGGTCTCTGGGGGGGCACCGTGACCGGCTCTGCCGCGGAATTCCGCAGCAGAGCCCGTCACGGCCGTGTGAAGCCGGCCTTACTCACTGTTTCTGCTGAAGAGAATTACCTCATCTTCCTGTCTGACTTAATAATAACACCGTGTTTACTACAAGTTAAGCAGAATATCTGGCTCCGTGTGTTATTCAGCACCTCACTACTCACCACTACAATTCGTGCCCAAGGGCACTAGCCGACTAAAGCTGCCTTCTCCTTCCATTAGACGCGCTTGCGCTGTCCGGTCTTCTGCTCTGTTGAATGGGGCCGCTCCGGCGTGCTCGCGCCGGAGAGCTGGTCTGCGCATGCGCAGAAGACATGTGCGGCGCGACCACGCCGGAGCGGCCACATTCAACAGAGCAGAAGACTGGACAGCGCAAGCGCGTCTAATGGAAGGAGAAGACAGCTTTAGTCGGCGCCATGGAGACGGGGATGCCAGCACCGGAGGAGGTAAGTGTATAACTTCTGTATGGCTCATATTTAATGCACGATGCATATTACAAAGTGCATTAATATGGCCATACAGAAGTGCATAACCCCACTTGCTGCCGCGGGACAACCCCTTTAACCTTTATCAGAGACCCTTTGCTTGTGTTTACCAGAACAGAGATTAATAGTAATACAAGCTCATTACGGAGAGCCATCCTAGGCCGGGTCCAGACAGGGCTGACTTGCAGTGGACATTCCACAGCAGATCAATAATGGAAAGTCTGCCTCAAAACCCGCAACATTTGGTGCAGATTTTGTAGCGGATTTTATTGCATATTTTTGTACGGAATTCAGCCCTTCATTGAGAAGAGGTGAACTCCACAGCGGAAACGGCAATAAAATTGACATGCTGCAGAGTTGAATTCCATACTGCATGTCAACTTCCACATGGATTTTGTGCGGATTATTTCCGTAATTTGTGATTGAGATTTTTAAAATCCCTTTCACTTTGCTGGTGCTGTAAATGCCGCAGAATTTCTGTGCGGAGGGTTCTCCTTGTCTGGGTCTTCCCTTACATTTCATTCAGTCACAAACTGAAAAAAGTTTCTTGAGAGTGATTCACTGTCTTGTCATATGAACTTTGATACTGCACACCACGGATGCATGCACTATGATAGCTGTCCATTACACCAAGTCCTAATGACTATAATAAAATGATTGGAATAAACTTAATCTTCAGAGATAGACTATATAAAATATGACTTTTATTAATGATAATAATTAAAAAACATAAACCACTGTAGGGCACACCTAACTTACAACACAACAAATAGACGAACATACGGGTGAAACACTAAAGATTGGCAGCCTGGATCATACAATAGTATGTATAAAAAGTGCTCGCCAATCACATTCTCTTTAAATCAAGCCGTCCAACTATCCTGCCAGATGCCTACTGCAGGAATTACCAAGAAAATAATAATTAATAAAAAGGTGCCCACAGTCCTGAGTGCTCTATGTCCACCATCAGGACTGTGGGCACCTTTTTATTATTTTCTGTGTGAATGGGGGCAAACTAGAAAAGAGAAGGGGAATTATTGGATGAGGGTTGAATCTCAGGTTGTGGCTAGCAGAGAAGTATTAACTACAAAGGCTGAATCTATATGGCACCATCTTTGCAGTGGCCTGAAGCTCGCACTTATGAGATACGTGGCAACACAGCTCTTGTATAGAAAGTGCCTATTGTGCTTTCAACAACTAACTACACAAAGGCCAGATATGGGAGCATATAGCCCTCATTAAAGTTTGAGCGTGTGCATTGAGCTACAAACCAAATGAATAGGCTACCGGAATTTATTTTCAGTTGTATTTAGATATCTTATCTTTTATCAATTTTCTGAAGGCGGTAGCCGTACTAAAGCTTTAGACAGCCCTCTGAACTTAGCAAGTTACCTGAGCCTATATTTGGTGGTGCTCAGATACTTTATCAATATGCATCATTATTAAAAGGTGGAAGCCTGATATCCTCGCCGACCACCACCACTCCACCCTCCCCCATAAGTACTTTGCACATCGCTATCTGTGTGGTCATACTTCTACACTGATCCCTATTTGGGGAATGATCACACTGCACGATGTTGCAAATATCCACTTCGTACCCCATTCAATAATACACGTAAGGGTCAGTGTACTCGTTGTGTACTGAACTGATCATATGAGCTATAAGAAATAGCGTTTTTAGCCTCATTACCTTGGGAAATACACTATGCCTGTTATCCTATTGACACATTTACCATCCTATTTATACTAACTTCCTGATGATCCGTGGCATCTCACGGAGAAACGCGTCGAAGGTCGAAACCATATATATTAGGAGTAGGTCTAAAGTACACATCTTGAAGGGTTATGTTATACCTTAGTCATCTGAATCTCAAGCCGTACTATAAGTAAAGTGCAGGACCTCATCTTATTAAGATCACTGGGGCCTTACACCAAATAGTGACCTGTTACTTTCCCCATTGCTATGGGGCTCCTCTTTCTCTCTTGCATAACCCCAATCGGTTGTGCATACCAAAGGCGAGTCCACCTCTGGAGAGTCACTGATCATCTTGGTAATTCCTGCAGTAGGCATCCCGCAGGATAGTTGGACAGCTTGATTTAAAGAGAATGTGATTGGTGAGCACTTTCTATACATACTATCTAGAGATGAGCGAGCACCAAAATGCTCGGGTGCTGGTTGCTCGAGTCGAGATTTCTGCAATGCTCGAGAGTTCAATTCGAGTAACGAACCCCATTGAAGTCAATGCGCGACTCGAGCATTTTTGTATATGACCCATGCTCCGCTAAGATTTTCATTTGTGAAAATCTTGAAAACCTACGAAAGTGAAGGAAACGACACAGAAACGGATAGGGCAGGCGTGGGGCAACATGCAGGGCTGCATCTCAGGTTCCCAGGTCCCACTATTAAGCCACAATAGCGGCAAGAGTGCCCCCCCTAACAATTTTTGATTCGGACAAACCCTCATTAGCAAGGCACACCTTAGCTAAGCACCACACTACCTCCAACCAAGCACAATCACTGCCTGCGGGACACACCGCTGCCTCTTCTCCTGGGTTACATGCTGCCCAACCCCCCTGCATGACCCTGCGTCCGTATCGCACACAAAAGTGCCCTGCGCAGTCTTCAGCTGCCCTCATGCCACACGCTGGCCTCATAGCCACACCACCCTCATGTCTATTTATAAGTGCGTCTGCCATGAGGAGGAACCGGAGGCACACACTGCAGAGGGTTGGCAGGACCAGACAGTGACCCTCTTTGAAAGGAGGGGGCGATAGCCCACAATGCTGTTGAGAATTGATAATAGATTGACGTTCGATCTTCATTCCAATCCTGTGCCACCTCTGTCAGGAGCTGCAAACGTGGGCATAAAGGGGACTCCGCTGCCAGCCCAGCACTTCTACACATCTCCACAATGTAGCAATACTCAATGTGGGAAGTATGTGAGCGGGCCCTGGGTCAGCCTCTGTCCCAGCAAACACCTTGTGTGGCCCAAGGTGCTGCGAGTGACATAGCAATGGGGACTCCATGAGGTTACGTGAGAGGAAATACATGTTGGTTGTGGCCCACACTCCATGCCCTAGACATTCTGGTTTGTTTTTTTTAAGTGCCAGGCAGGTACAACTCCGCTATGGCAAGTCTGTGTGCACCCGCAGCATGGATGGCTAGCAGGAACACACAGATGGTACAGAAAGAAATCCCATTGCAGTGCCCCGGATAGCTGAGGTTACGTGAGAGGAAATACATGTTGGCTGCGACCCACACTCCATGCCCTAGACATTCTGGCTTTTATTTTTAAAGTGCCAGGCAGGTACAACTCCACTATGGCAAGTCTGTGTGCACCCACAGCATGGGTGGCTAGCAGGAACACACAGAGTATGCAGAAAGAAATCCCATTGCAGTGCCCCGGATAGCTGAGGTTACGTGAGAGGAAATACATGTTGGCTGCTGCCCAAACTCCATGCCTTAGACATCCTGTTTTTCTTTTTAAGTGCCAGGCAGGTACAACTCCGCTATGGCAAGTCTGTGTGCACCCACAGCATGGGTGGCTAGCAGGAACACACAGACGGTACAAAAAGAAATCCCATTGCAGTGCCCCGGATAGCTGAGGTTACGTGAGAGGAAATACATGTTGGCTTCGGCCCACAAATTCATGCCCTAGTTAGTCGTGTTTTTTGGGGGGCCAGATCAGTAGAACACCGCGATGGGAAGACTTAGTGCACCCATAGTATACACAGACCCCTGTAATATTCCTGTAGCAAAGGTATAAGCTGACCCCAGTAACAATTATGTTGCAGAAGTCTAGGGAGACCCCAGTAACATTTCTGTAGTAACAGTATAGACAGACCCCAGTAACATTTCATTAGCAGAAGTATAGTCAGACCCCTGTAACATTTACGTGGCAGAAGTATAGGCAGACCCCAGTAACATTTTAGTAGCAGAAGTATACGCAGACCCCCTAGTAACATTTATGTGGCAGAAGTATAGGCAGACCCCAGTAACAGTTATGTAGCAGCAGTATAGGCAGACGCCTGTAACATTTCTGTAGCAGCAGTATAAGCAGACCCCTGTAACATTTCTGTAGCAGAAGCATAGGCAGACCCAAGTACTATTTTTGTAGCAGAAGAATACGCAGACCCCCTGTAACATTTACGTGGCAGAAGTATAGGCAGACCCCAGTAACATTCTTGTAGCAGAAGTATAGGCAGATTCCTGTAACACTTAAGTGGCAGCAGTATAGGCAGACCCCTTTAACATTAATGTGGCAGAAGGATAGGCAGACCCCAGTAACAGTTATGTAGCAGCAGTATCGGCAGACCCCAGTATCATTTCTGTAGCAGCAGTATAGGCAGACCCCACCACCATTTCTGTTGTTGAAGTATAGACAGACCCCAGTAACATTTTTGTAGCAGCAGTATCGACAGACCCCTGTAACATTTATGTGGCAGAAGTATAGGCAGACCCCAGTAACATTTATGTAGCAGCAGTATAGGCAGTCCCCAGTTTCAGTTATGTAGCAGCAGTATAGGCAGACCACAGCACTATTTCTGTAGTAGAAGTATAGGCAGACCCCTGTAAAATGTACGTGGCAGCAGTATAGGCAGACTCCAGTAACATTTCTGTAGTAACACTATAGACAGATCCCAATAACATTTCTGTAGCAGAAGTATAGGCAGACCCCTGTAACATTAACGTGGCAGCAGTATTGGCAGACCCCAGTAACATCCTTGTGGCAGCAGTATAGGCAAACGCCTGGAAAATTAACGGGGCAGCAGTATAGGCAGACCCCCTTAACATCCTTGTGGCAGCCGTATAGGAAGACCCCTGTAACATTTACGTGGCAGAAGTATAGGCAGAGCCCTGTAACATTCAAGTGGCAGCAGTAAGGCAGACCTCTGTAACGAGTAAGTGGCAGCAGTATAGGCAGCCCCCTGTAACTTTCTTGTAGCAGAAGTATAGGCAGGCAGACCCCAGTAAAATTTCTCTAGTAATAGTATAGGCCTACCTCTGAAACATTGGGATACCATGAGAGTAGGCGAAGGACTGAAAAATTAGTTGGATAGGAGTGTAGGCGTGGGACCGAACAATTAGTGTACCAAGAGTACAAGTGTACCTCTAAAAAATTTATCAACCGAGAGGGCAGGTGAAACCCATAAATATTTTTTTTTTAAAGATACAGCTCACTGTTGCTTAATTTGTAACAGAGCCTGGAGGCAGCCCTGTTGAAAAAAATTAGTTCATGTTACAGTTTCAATACTTTTGAAACTTAGCAAAATTGTAAAAACATTGGTAGATGTGGATGAGCCTTTTGGGCCGCAGAAAAATTGGCCGTTCAGCACGATGACATGTTGTTTCTGGAGGAGGAGTAGCAGAAGGAGGACTAATGTCAGAGACAGATTGACAAAGAGAAATGCCTCGTTTTCCTGGTGATACAGAAGAGTACTTTTATCTGCGGTTGCAGCGAAAAGATTCTTTAGGTTCCGCTGCTTTCCGCTGGTGGAGAAGAGAAGTCTGGGGAAATCCAGGCTTTGTTCATCTTTATGGGTGTATGCATGTCAGCACTGGCAGTTGACAGGCGGGTACGCTTGTCCGTGATGATTCCCCCAGCTGCACTAAACACCCTCTCTGACAAGACACTAGCGGCAGGGCAAGCCAGCACCTCCAGGGCATACAGCGCAAGTTCATGCCACGTGTCCAGCTTTGACACCCAATAGTTGTATAGAGCTGAGGCATCACGGAGGATGGTGGTACGATAGGCTACGTACTCCCTCACCATCTTTTTACAGTGCTCCCTCCGACTCAGCCTTGACTTGGGAGTGGTGACACAGTCTTGCTGGGGAGCCATAAAGCTGGCACAGGCCTTGGAGAGTGTTCCCCTGCCTGCGCTGAACACGCTGCCTGATCTCGGCGCCTCCCATGCTACTTGGCCCTGGGAAGTGTGCCTTCTGCCGCTAGCGCTGTCAGATGGGAAGTTTACCATCAGTTTGTCCACCAGGGCCCTGTGGTATTGCATCACTCTCAAACCCCTTTCCTCTTCAGGAATGAGAATGGAAAGGTTCTCCTTATACCGTGGGTCGAGAAGGGTATACACCCAGTAATCCGTAGTGGCCAGAATGCGTCTAACGCGAGGGTCATGAGAAAGTCAGCCTAACATGAAGTCAGCCGTGTGTGCCAGGGTACCAGTACGCAACACATCGCTGTCCTCACTAGGAAGATCACTTTCAGGATCCTCCTCCTCGTCCACAGGCCATACACGCTGAACAGATGGGAGGCAAGAAGCATGGGTACCCTCTGCAGTGGGCCCAACTGTCTATTCCCCCTCCTCCTCCTGCTCCTCCCCCTCTTCCTCCTCCTCCAAAGCGCACTGAGATATAGACATGAGGGTGCTCTGACTATCAAGCGACATTCCCCCGACTCCTGTTCAGACCGCAAAGCGTCAGCCTTTATGCTTTGCAGCGAACTTCTCAGCAGGCATAGCAGAGGAAATGGTGACGCTAATGATTGCAGCATCGCCGCTCACCATCTGGGTAGACTCCTCAAAGTTTCCAAGTACCTGACAGATGTCTGCCATCCAGGCCCACTCCTCGGTAAAGAATTGGGGAGGCTAACTCCCACTACGCCACCCATGTTGGAGTTGGTATTCCACTATTGCTCTACACTGCTCATACAGCCTGGCCAACATGTGAAGCGTAGAATTCCAACGTGTGGGCACGTCGCACAGCAGTTGGTGCTCTGGCAGATTAAACCGATGTTGCAGGGTCCGCAGCGTGGCAGCATCCGTGGTGGACTTGCGGAAATGTGCGCAGACGCGGCGCACCTTGCCGAGCAGGTCTGACAAGTGAGGGTAGTTTTTCAGAAACCATTGAACCACCAGATTGAAGACGTGGGCCAGGCATGGCACGTGTGTGAGGCTGCCGAGCTGCAGAGCCGCCAACAGGTTACGGCTGTTGTCACACACGACCATGCCCGGTTGGAGGCTCAGTGGCAAAAGCCAGAGGTCGGTCTGCTCAGTCAGACCCTGCAACAACTCGGGGGCTGTGTGCTTCTTTTCACCTAGGCTGAGTAGTTTCAGCATGGCTTGCTGACGCTTGCCCACACCGACTGCTGGTGACGTGCTGCTCACTTTTCTTAATTGAGGGGTAGAGGTTGCGTAGGAGGAGGAGGAGGGGGAGGGTTTAGAGGAGGTGGCATAGACCGCCGCAGATACCAGAACTGAGGAAGGACCCGCAATTCTGGGTGTGGGTAGGATGAGTGCGGTCCCAGGCTCTGACTTGGTCCCAGCCTCCACCAAATTCACCCAATGTGCCGTCAGGGAAATATAGTGGCCCTGCCCGCCACTACTTGTCCACGTGTCCATGGTTAAATGGACCTTCCCAGTAACCGCGTTGGTGAGGGCACGATTGATGTTGCGGGAGACGTGCTGGTGTAGGGCTGGGACGGCACACCGGGAAAAATAGTGGCGATTGATGACCGAGTAGCGTGGGACAGCCGCCACCATCATGTTTTTAAAAGCCTCCATTTCCACAAGCCTGTACGGCAGCATATCCAGGCTGATCAATTTGGCAATTGCACGTTTAATGCTTGAGCGTGCGGGTGCGTGGTAGCGTATTTGCGCTTGCGCTCCAATGCTTGCGCTAGCGACAGCTGGACGCTGCGCTGTGAGACATTGCTGGATGGGGCCGAGGACAGCGGAGGTGAGGGTGTGGGTGCAGGCCGGGAGGCGGTCGTGACTGTGCCCTGAGAGGGGGGTTGGATCTGAGTGGCAGGTTGGGGCACAGGGGGAGAGGCAGTGGTGCGACCCGGAGGCGGTGAACGGCCTTCCTCCCACCTTGTGGGGTGCTTGGCCATCATATGCCTGCGCATGCTGGTGGTGGTGAGTCTGGTACTGGTGGCTCCCCGGCTGATCTTGGAGCGACACAGGTTGCACACCACTGTTCGTCGGTCGTCCGCGCTCTCACTGAAAAACATCCACACCTTTGAAGACCTAGGCCTCCGCAGGGTGGCTTGGCGCGAGGGGGTGCTTTGGGAAACAGTTGGGGGATTATTCGCTCTGGCCCTGCCTCTACCCTGGCCACCGCACTGCCTCTTCCAACCTGTCCTGCTGCTGCACTTGCCTCCCCCTCTGAAGACCTCTCCTCAGTTGGCTTAGCGAACCAGGTGGGGTCAGTCACCTCATCGTCCAGCGGCTCTTCCTCCGAATCCTCTGTGCGCTCCTCTCTCGGACTTACTGCCCTTACTTCTACCTCACAAATAGACAACTGTGTCTCATCATCATTGACCTCCTCACCCACTGAAAGCTCTTGAGACAGTTGCCGGAAGTCCCCAGCATCAACACCCGGACCCCGGGAACTTTCCAAAGGTTGGGCATCGGTCACGAAAAACTCCTCAGGTGGGAGAGGAACCATTTTTTCCCAATCAAGGCAGGGGCCCGAGAACAGTTCCTGGGAGTCTGTCTGCTCATCAGAATGTGTCATTTTCAGGGAGTGAGGAGGCTGGGAGGAAGGAGGAGCAGCAGTGAGAGGATTCAGAGGTTCAGCAGTGGACAGCGTAGAAGACTGGGTGGTCGATAGATTGCTGGATGCATTTTCTGCCATCCACGACAGGACCTGCTCACACTGCTCAGTTTGTAATAAAGGTTTATCAAGTGGACCCAAAAATTGTGATATGAAGCTGGGGACCCCAGAAACTTGCCTCTCTCCTAATCCCGCATCAGCCGGCTGCAATTCTCCTGGATCAGGAGCTCGGCCTGTGCCCACACCCTCTCTTTGACCTCCGCGTCCTCGCCCGCGTCCATGTCCTCTAGGCCTACCCCTACCCCTCAGTGGATTATGAATTAGATTACGAATAGAGCAGACACAGAGTGGTCTGAATAATTATGCAATTAGTGGCGTGCAGTTGGAGGCTCACAGCGGTTATGTTACGCACACTGCAGTCCCAAAACAATAATACGCAAGGCTGCAAAAAGGCCTAGCTGGGTAATAGTGAGGCAACTCCCAGCAGCCACGCAGTAAAAAGCACACGGTCATAGGTAGCCCTAAGAAGGAGCTTTTTAAAAAAATTTTTTTGAAAAAGCTAACAACCTAGAGAGCGCTTATATGTCTTTTCCTCTATCAGGGGCTGTCGCTGCATGCTGTGCGTGACTTTGCAGGCACACACAGAGAGGTGTAAAAAAATATGCAATTATTGGCCTGCAGTTGGAGGCTCACAGCGGGTATGTAACGCACACTGCAGTCCCAAAAAAATTATACGCAAGGCTGCAAAAAGGCCTAGCTGGGTAATAGTGAGGCAACTCTCAGCAGCCACGCAGTAAAATGCACACGGTCACAGGTAGCCCTAAGAAGGAGCTTTTTTGGGGTACTTGTTGACAGGATTCTACACTACCACTTTCCCTGCCTCACCAGTACTGCCCCTATACTCTGTATAATTGACTGCAGACTGACAACGCTATAGCCTGCACAGCCCAAGATGAAAAAAAAAAATTGTGCAAAACTGCTCCCAGCAGCCACAACAGTAATGCACACGGTCAGATGTGGCCCTAAGAAGGAGCGTTGGGGTTCTTGAAGATGCTAACAGTACCCTAACACTCTCCATATAGCAGGAACAGCAGGAACAGCACTCTTTCTAATCTCTGCCAGCGTGTGTCTGTGGCGGACCGCGGGCGGGACCGCTTTAAATACTCGGCGGTCACTTGATCTCACCAGCCACTCACTGCAGGGGGGTGGGATAGGGCTGGCACGTCACAGGAGGAAGTTGTAATGCCTTCCCTGCATGTCTATTGGCCAGACAATGGCGCTAAACCTGCAGGGAAGGAAATGTAATTGACTCGAGTAACGCGTGGTGCTCATCTCGAGTAACGAGCATCTCGAGGACCCTAATGCTCGAGCAATCATCAAGCTCGGACGAGTACGTTCGCTCATCTCTAATACTATCGTATGATCCAGGCTGCCAATCCTTAGTGTTTCACCCATATGTTCTATTTGTTGTGTTGTATGTTAGGTGTGCCCTACAGTGGTTTATGTTTTTTAATTATTATTATCATTAATAAAAGTCATATTTTATATAGTCTAAACTGTGAAGGGCTTGCAATAAGAATACTTGCCCGTGTGAACCAATCTTCAGAGATATTTTACAGCGAAGCTTGGATAGTTGTAATTTCTTGCTGACATAGGAAGCAGGAAACAATATAGCACAGTCTCATTGACCCAGCAATCATCTTCTCAGCAATGTAATGGGTTGTGTGGGCAGACACTGGATGGTAAAAGATGTCACCAGCCTCTGCCTGCTTGCTCCATAGAGGAGTCTGTGCCCTCTTGGTTGGACTCAAACTACTACTTTTCTCTACGTGCTATGTGGGAAATGGAAATCTCTACTCATTGCCAGATCTGTAGCACATGCAGTCTAGCTTTTCAGCCCTTATCGTTTTGTTACAAATTCCCCTCCAACTGCAGGGTCACCTTAAAGGGCTTGTATCAAGATTACAAATCATTCACAGGTTAGGCAATAACTTCCAGATTGGTGGGGTTCTCACCACAGAGACCCCCACTGATCTCAAGAACGGGGGTCACATGTCCCCCTCTGCTTGTGAATTGAATTGAGCAATGGCCGAGCATGCGTGGTCGGCGCTCCATTCATTTAAATGGGGCTGATGGAAACAACCAAGAACTTACTCATCTATTACTGCAGTCTCATTCAAAGCACTGGCGTAACTATCGGGGATGCAGGGGATGCGGTTGTACCCGGGCCCTGGAGCCTTAGGGGCCCATAAGACCTCTTTTCTCCATATAGGGAGCCCAGTACTATGAATAAAGTATTTTAGTTGGGGGTCCTGTTACAGGTTTTGCATTGGGGCTCAGGAGCTTCAAGTTACGCCTCTGCATAAAGAGGTTATTTGAAGTTGGGGGCCCCGGGATAAACTTTTGCACCCGGGCCCATGAGCCTTTAGCTATGCCCCTAATTCAAAGTGAATGTGACGTTTGCGCGCTAGCATGACCACTGCTTCATTCAGTCTCCTCCTCACTGAGGGGGTTGCAGTAGCCCCACAGTGAGGAGGACAAGGAGCATGGGACCCCTGTTCTCGAGATAGGCGGGGGTATCACCAGTGAGAACCCCCACTGTTTAGCAAGTTATCCCCTACCCCTTTCTTATTTGTTTGCCCAGGCCCAGAGGGTCACATTAATGATATTACTTAAAGGGGTTGTCTCGCGGCAGCAAGTGGGGTTATACACTTCTGTATGGCCATATTAATGCACTTTGTAATGTACATCGTGCATTAAATATGAGCCATACAGAAGTTATTCACTTACCTGCTCCGTTGCTAGCGTCCCCGTCGCCATGGATCCGTCTAATTTCGCTGTCTTCTGGCGTTTTTAGACGCGCTTGCGCTGTGCGGTCTTCTGCCTGGTGAATGGGGCCGCTCGTGCCGGAGAGCTGGTCACCGCGTCGTCATCGTAGCTCCGCCCTGTCACGTGTGCCGATTTGGACCGCACAGAGCCCACGGTGCACCATGGGAGAAGACCCGCGGTGCATCGTGCGTGAAGATCCCGGCGGCCATCTTGGTGAAGGAAGAAGGAAGAAGTCGCAGAGCGTGGATTCGGGTTAGTAATATATATATATATATATATATATATATATATATATATATATATATATATATTTTTTTTTTTTAACACATGCCTTGGGTTTGTTCTGCGCCGAACGGGGGGCCTATGGAAAAAAAAAAAGAAAACGTTTCGGCGCGAGACAACCCCTTTAAGTCATTACTGAAGGAATTATTGCTCCCTTACCCCATCTTGTGGTTAAAAGATGGTATTAAAAAGTGTGTTAATATGAATGACACCTCTAGTGGTCATTTTTATTATTAGTGTAAGAAAATGATATGACAAAAGATTTGCTTTTCTAGGTGTGAGCCTCTTAGGGTTTCCATAGTTTTAAAAATAAAAAAAGTAGAGTTTTTGCATTATATTTTAACAAGATTTTATCTATATTTATGTATGTACTGTATATACTGAATGTATTTATTTACTTATGGTACTGAAGCATTGACCCAGGCCATTTTTAAGGTCCAATGACCATGGGCGAATTTGATTTGCGTAACCCGCGCGGGAGATCCACAAATCAAGCCGTCTATAGGGATGCATTAGCATCTGCAAAACAATTTAAAGCATGCAGATGTAATTGTTTTCCCGTAAAGTCAATGGAAGCAGTCCGATCTGTGGCACAGCCACAGCTGTCACTGTGGACGTGCCGTGGATCCTCGGGAAAGCAGGAGCTTTTGAAAAAAAAAATGCACTGCACATGCGCTGGGCATGCCAGCCAGCACGTCCGGATGCTTCCACCGTGCAGAAGAAAGAAGGTCCGGCCACAACGGAGGAGATCCACACTGATCTGGACAGGTAAGAAAATGTATTTTTTTGTCCATGTCTGCGGGCATGGCTGGATTCTGCTGCGGGATTCAGCAGATGGAATCCATGTGTGCAAGTGAACAAGGAGCCTTTACCCCTTAACGACCAGCCCATAGTGTTTTTACGTCCTCCCGAAGTGGGCCTTATTCTCTGAGGACGTAAAAACATGCTTCCTGGAGAGAATAATGCCCCTCGGGCTGTGGACGTGACAGCTCCATGCTGTTGGTGTCCGCAGGTAGCTGACAGCATGGAGCTGCCATCCCGGGCTGTTCGGAGCCCCCCCCCCCCCCCCCCCCCGGCATTGCGATCGGCGCTATGCAATGGATAGCGCCGATCGCAAAAAAGTAAATAAAAGTGCAATAAAAGTTAAAGATTCAGCTGCTCTGATGGATCGGATCCATCGGAGCAGCTGAAATTACTCACCGATGTCCGTCGCACGACTCCCAGCTGTCCCGATGCTCCGGGCGCCGTAGCCGTCCTTCTGCGCATGCGCGCCTGGCGGCATTACGTCAGCCGCATGCGCAGAAGGTCCGGCGGCGCGGGAGACTTAAAATCTCCTGGCTTCCGGCTCCTGTAGGTAGCCGGGAGGCAGGAGATGTCAGCGGGGACTGCGGTGAGCGGTCCCCGGTACCGCGATCGCTGTTATCCAATGGATAGCGGCGATCGCAAAAAAGTTAAAAAAAAGTGTAAAAAAAGAAAAGTTTCACCTCCCCTCATGGATCGGATCCATGAGGGGAGGTGAAAATACTCACCTCAGGTCCGCCGATGTCCTCCGGCCGGTGTCTGGACCCCCCGCTGGCTTCTGCGATGTGCCGATGCGGCGCGCATGCGCAGAAGCCGGCGAGCCCGGCAAATTCAAAATCTCCCTGCACCCGGCTGTCACAGATAGCCGAGTGCAGGGAGATATGACTGGGGACCGCTGTATGCGGTTTCCAGTCATATGATCGCCGTTATCCATCAGATAACGGTGATCATATAAAGTTAAAAAGTAAAAAAAAAAAAAAAAGTTAAAAGTAAAAAAAAGTTTAAAAAGTTTAAGTTTCATCTCCCCTTATGGATCGTATCCGTAAGGGGGGATGAAATTACGTACCCAAGGTCCCGGATTTGTTCCCTGGTTGGATGTTGATCCGCGGATGTTACCCCAGCTTCGGCGCATGCGCCCGTCAGCATGATGGCGGACGCATGCGCAAAAGTGAAAGATTGCCCAAGAAATATAAAATCTCCCTGCTGCTGGCTACAAAAGGTAGCCAAGAGCCTGGAGATGTCACGGGGAGCCGTGGTATGCGGTTACTGGTCACGTGATCGCCGTTATCCAATGCATAATGGCGATCACGTAAAAGTTCTTTAAAAAGCGGCAGTTTCATTTCCCCTCACCGATGCGATCGGTGGGGGGAGATGAAACATCTTCTCGGAGGCTTCCGCATTTGAATCCAGATGCGATTATCCTCCATGGACCCTTCCGGCTGCTGCGCATGCGCCCGCCGGCAAAATGCCGGACACATTCGCAGGAGCCGGGAAGCCCAGGAAATGTTAAATCTCCTTGCTCCCAGTGACCAACGGTCGCTGAGTGCTTGGAGCAGTGACCGGTGGCCTCGCTGAGCGGTCCCCGGTCACATGATAAAGTAGCGAACTAACATTAGGCCGGTCACGTGTGACCGGAGAGGAATTACAGGTTCTGCATGCGCTTGATCAGCGGTAATCCACGGATCAATCGCATGCATTGGATTACACAATTCCCCCCAATTAGCGGGTCGGAATTACGTAATCCACTCGCAGAAACAGAACACAGCATGCTATATTTTACCACGAATATCTGCGACCTAGAGCCCTTTGTGCTCTATGACCGCGGATATACTCGCACCCCATATGCAAACACATTGTGTACGGGCTGCGGGTACCCGAGTCATCTCTAAGCGACGGCGCGGGAAATGCAAACAAAAAACCGCCTGTGTGAGTAGGCAGTTATGTGCAGTACGCAACCGTACGCAGGGTCACAGCCGGGCTCACAGCTGGAATCTGCTGCGGGCCTCCGCAAGCAGATTCCGCCTACGGCTACGTGAGCCCGGCGTTATTCAGACCGCTACCTGTAATCCGTAATTTACAAGGAGCCCCGGGAACGCTCGCCTTCCTGCAGTTCCAGGAGCAGCTTGTTGAGCGCCTTCTCTGTGAGACCGCTGCACCGCAGCAAGATTACAAAGCCTCACAGCGCCACTTTCTACACCCCATCCCCGCTGCTGAGGTTACGAAATACCCCCCAAAATACATGAGAGGAGGGGGGGATACCCGGTTTTCTTGCCCCATGTGCCCAGCCCAACCAGCCTCCATAATTACCCCTGTCTTCGGACATAAAACGCATTTATATTATTACCTTTATCTAATATTTAGGGAATGCCAAAAAATGGGGATGGCGGGGGGAGGGGGAGGGATTATTTTTAGGAAGTCAATTTTTTTTCCGTATAAGTGGGCAATGGGGCCTTGAATTTATTCAGTTCTGCCCTGAAATCCAGCGGGCATTCCCTCCATTATGGGCCTAGCCATGTGTCCTGTAAGTAGATTAGGGCCACAATGGGTATGTTTCTGAACAGGGGACAAACAGGGGTATCCATTTTGGGGTGAAAGTCTTCATTCCTATGTACACTTTCCAAAAAAAACAGTTTTTAAATTGACACAATTGCCAAAAAAATGAAAATCGTAATTTTTTCCTTCTGCTTGGCTTAGATTCATTCAAAAACTGTGAAGTCAAAAAAGTCATTATACCCCTAGATAAATTCGTTAGGGGGTCTACTTTTCAAAATGGGGTCACTTGTGGGGGTTCTCCATCGTTTTGGTCACTCAATGGCTCTACAAGTGGGCAATAGGGCCTAAATCTCCTTCAAGCAAAATTTCTGTTCCGAAAGCCACCGGTGGTCCTTTCATTTTGGGCCCCATTGTGCATCTAGACATATGATTAGGGCCACAATGGGTATGTTTCTGAGCACGGGAGAAACAAGGGTATCCATTTTGGGGTGCAAGTCTTCATTCATATATGTGCTGTACAAAAAAACTGCTTTTAAAATGACAGAATTACCAAAAAAATGAAAATTGTAATTTTTTTCCTTCGGCTTGGCTTAGATTCATTCAAAAACTGTGAAGTCAAAAAAGTCATTATACCCCTAGATAAATTCGTTTAGGGGTCTACTTTTCAAAATGGGGTCACTTGTGGGGGTTCTCCATAGTTTTGGTCACTCAATGGCTCTACAAGTGGGCAATGGGGCCTAAATCTCCTTCAAGCAAAATTTCTGTTCCGAAAGCCACCGATTGCTCCTTACATTTTGGGCCCCATTGTGCATCCAAACGTAAGATTAGGGCCACAATGGGTATGTTTCTGAGCACGGGACAAACAGGGGTATCCATTCTGGGGTGCAAATCCTAATTTTCATGTGTACTATAGAAAAAAGTCCTGTCTTTAAAATGACATATTTGCAAAAATATGAAATTTTTGTTTTTCTCTTCTAAATTGCATTGACTCCTGAAAAAAAACTGTGGGGTTAAAATACTCATGACACCCCTCAATGAATACGTTAAAGGGTGTAGTTTTTAAAATGGGGTCACTTGTGGGGGTATCTATCATTTTGACTCCTATGAGCCTTTCCAATCTTGGATTGGTGTAGGAAAACAAAGTGTTCCTCAAAATGCTGAAAAGTAATGTTACATTTGTACGTCTCCTAAATGGTTAAAAAAACGAAAGTTTTTCCAATGTGCGCCCAAAATAAAGTAAACGGATGGAAATATAAATCTTAGCAAAAATTTCTATATTATGTTTGCACATATTTGAGATATTGCAGTTGGAAATGTGAAAAAATGACGATTTTTTCAAAATTTTCCCAATTTTGGCGCTTTTAATAAATAAACACAAATTCTATCGGTCTTTTTTTTCCACCTAAATGAAGTACAACATGTGGCGATAAAACAATGTCAGAATCGCTTGGATATGCAAAACCTTTCTGGTCTTTTTCCATGCTAAAGTGACACGTGTCAGATTTGCAAAATTTGGCCTGGTCATTAAGGCGTAAACAGGCTTGGTCACTAAGGGGTTAAGGTATTTTAGCTTCACTACTATTTTTGTTATTAATTCCTTGTGTTGCAATGTTCCGCTCTTAGCGTCCAGCGCCAAATGAGACTGTGTATGCACAGTGTCCCTGGCAGAGCTGTGCCCGCCTCCCAGATCTGCCGCTAGCCACACCTTAACAGTATTTATCACCTAACCAGAAAAATTATAATTGCAAGCTTTGTAATGCCAGGCGTTAAATTTCGTCCTTGAGTCAATGACTAGAAAGTTTTTTCTTGTTCAAATACCAAGGCAAACTGATAAGAACTTTCCAATTATTGACCCAATGATTAAATTTAATGCCTGGTTTCAGGTACTAGCCCTCACCTATTAACTTTCCATCCAAACACGATCCTAATTTTTATTGCTCTGCCTTATCTCAGTGATGTTTCACCCCATAAAGAATGTTTTGTTTTAACTCTTAGATGCTGCACTTTTTCTCGCAGTGCTCCATTTGTTATCTCCCTGACAAAGGGGCCTGTGTGCTCTAAAAGCTTGTAAATATATTTTTTTGCCTAGTGAATAAAAATATCAGCTCTATAAGACTTTTTTGGGACAGAGCGTGCACAATGGTCTGAAAAAGAGTCAGATTTTCAGTCCACCTGTGGACTTCACCGGTGGACGCGCCAGAATGTGTGAGTACAAAAATTACATCCCCCGGCTCCTGGTCACTTCCCAGAACAGCGCCATTACTTAGTTTATGGTTCTGTTTGGAGGTGTCAGGTTCCCTTTAAATAGTGTAAAATTTGCAGGCTTTATGCTGACACTTGGTGGACATAAGTAAAAGACTTTTTTTGTATATATATTCTTTATTTATTCGTTAAGTATATAGGGAGGGGGAATACAACAAATGTGTAATCATGGTAGGCCAGCAATCACAATGGGAATCATTCGAACAAACAATAGACAGACAACAATGGCAGCTCTGTTGAGATATGCAATATAAAGTGTCAGGTGAGTATACAAAGATTATACATTGATAAAGTAAAATGAAATGGTGGGAAGAACATAATCCGGGGGTTAGTGGATATTAATTGACTGTGCAACACAATTTTTGTAACCGATAAGCAGATAGGTGGCTTATAGTAACTTTAGTGCACTGAATTCAAATAGGATATCCGTTTTTTCTGCCATGTAAGGTTTTCCAGTTATGGGGAATAATGTAATCCAATTGCTGTTGTACTTTATTTTTTAGAAATATGCCGTTAACATAGCCTAATAAAAAGAATAACAAAAGTGATTGCGCAACTATTTCGCAATTCCTGTTACACACCACACGCTGACTGAACACTATAAGGGGAGGTTTATATAACATATAGGGTGTTTCCACATGGCGGAAACGCTGAAGATCATCCACCAGTGAGTTGTAATTAATGAACTGTGTTTTTACAGGTCATTGGTTAGACTGGGACTATTTTTTAAAATTTAATAACAATATGGCTGAGCGGCGTGGATTTCTGAACAACCCAGATAATTATTGATATGTCTGTGGACAGTTCACAACAAAGACACGGCGGAGGAAAATAACATCCTTGGTAAAGCGTGCCTAGCAAAAGTATGTCGGAGTAAAGCTTGGTGTCTAAGATAGGAAGTGGCACGCACATCATCTATGTGTCCTGTAACACTCATTTCATATAGTGGCTGAAATGCAAGAGTAGAATGCCATTCGCCATTCCAATTTTATGGCGAGAACAAAGAGACCACCATACTGACTGGTATTTCTGCAGGTCAAGTACCAAAGGTTTCTCCAGTAAATAGAAAAATAAAATTCTGTATCCAGATATACCTTCTGCAATAAAACCTGTACCTCATGATGCCAGATTACCTATTCCTGATCCAATGGGAAGGTTGCCATTGGCCTCTGGCAGGGCAGCATCCCTGGAACTACTATGGTGGCCACTATTACTACTCGGGACAATATAGGGGACACTGTAGCTACTGTGGCCCCTGTGGGGGTTACTATTACTACTGGAACCTAGAGGAGGTTGAAGTCAAATGCGAGTTATGTAAAATTTTTACGTATATTACAAAGTGCATTGTAATGGCCATACAGAAGTGCACACACCCACATCACATAATGGGACAACCCATTTAATTCTGTCTCCAATCAGTGTATAAAGGTGGGTTGTTGCTCATTCTGTGTCAGGGCCCTGTATATTTTAGAGATTGTATTTTTAACAGGTTGTGGATTCCAGAATAATTTGTGAAATAGCAAGTTCTGTTCTCTATCAATGATCTTTGGAGAGTGAGTCATGATTGTGTCCCTAATAATGTGTAGGTCACGATCCTTGAAGGCAGTCTTCCCCAGATGATTTATGTGGAGTGGCCCAGAACGTCTATTCCTGGCCCCTCCATAAATGTCATACATGTAATGTTTTGTGTAGATGCACTGTACAGTAATTGTCCTGTCATTTGTTATGTGTGCTGCACAGCTGCAGTGGGTGAAGAGTTAATATCTGCATGAAGCTGGGATATGTTTGTGTATGTATCCATTTCATGTCATGTGGTATGAGAGACTTTATAAGTATGAGTGCTTGAGAACAAGGAGAGGTCTTTTGAGTAGTGGAGAGTTCCAGAATCTTCAATGGTTTCCAGAATCTTCAATGAGAGGAGAGTAGTGCCGGCCACCTGGGGGTACCTTCAACCCTCATGGGGTGAAGAGGATGGAAGAGGAAGAAAGGTATCTTCAGGACATCTATGTGAAGAGCTAGTAGCGAGTGAGGAGAGAGTGAGCATCAAGGCGAGCCCATTCCACCGTGCAGATGGACAGGGCTTTTCCAGGAGCAGTCCCGGACAGATTACTAGGACTGTCGGGCTGGTGTGATCCTGAGTATATCCCTTCCAGGAGTGGTTCCATACAAGTCCTAAGGATTGTAGTACCAGCATCATCCTGAGTTCCTCCCATACCATCTTTCTCTGTAATTGCCTGCATTGGTGTATCAGTGTACCTGTGTGAAGTGTTCCAGTTGTTACAGTAAAGTTCCCCCAGGCCCTGACCGTTCCCAGAGCCTGAGGTACTAAAAAGTTAACAGTGTGTGGACTCTGCTTATTATCGCCAACGTCCTATACCGGTGGGAAAGTAATGGTGGCGTCACCTGTGACAACCTAAAAATCCTGTTAAATGTTTATTGGCCATCCATACCCTAGGTGTGTCAGAAAGTGGCTTTGTGGCACCTGAGCCAAGGTCGCATGTAGCCCTCCGAGAAGGAGACTGGTGAGTGTCACCGTGACCAGTGACTGTTTTACCCTCCCAGCTCCTCCTGGGCCTCCTGTCCCTAGTGGACCCTTCGGGTCACCACATATGAACCGAATGTCTTGAGGTACAGAATCATCAGTTATGAGACAGCAAGATTGTAATGAAGACAGATTGGTATCTCAGATAATTTTTTGTTTAAGTGCTCTAAATTTGTTAGGGATTAGTTAGAGCAGTGGAGGAAAACTGCTAAACCAGGGTATGAGTTTGTGTTTTTTTTTATTGGTGTTATGCCAAATATTAAAGGTCAGTTCGGTAAAAGGGTTTTGGATCTCTTGGAGTTTAATTTTATTGCATGAAGTGGACCACAGTAGATGTTTTTGATTATCCTGTAGAGAGAGAAGTTTCCGCTCCACCCAAAATTTGGGATTTGATTGGCGGTGGGATCCACCAGGCAGTACAAGTGTGAGACAATCCTATAAATTTCAAAGTCTGAAAGATCTATGCCATCAGATCTTTAATAAGGATTGCTTTAATAAGAGTTGCATGCTTAAAGGGGTTGTCTCACGCCGAAACAGGGTTTTTTTTTTTTTGCATAGGCCCCCCGTTCAGCGCAGGACAAACCCAAGGGATGTGTTGAAATTTAAAAAAAAAAATTTACTTACCCGAATCCCCTCTCTGTGACTTCTTCCTACTTCTTCCTTCTCCAAGATGGCCGCCGGGATCTTCACCCACGATGCACTGCGGGTCTTCTCCCATGGTGCACCGTGGGCTCTGTGCGGTCCATTGCCGATTCCAGCCTCCTGATTGGCTGAAATCGGCACACGTGATGGGGCGGAGCTACACGATGACGCATAGAAGGGGGCGGAGCCAGAACACAGCTCGTGCCCGGACCGACCAGAAGGGAGAAGACCCTTCTGCGCAAGCGCGTCTAATCGGGCCATTAGACGCTGAAATTAGACGGAGCCATTGAGACGGGGACGCCAGCAACGGAGTGGGTAAGTGAATAACTTCTGTATGGCTCATATTTAATGCACGATGTATATTACAAAGTGCATTAATATGGCCATACAGAAGTGTATAACCCCACTTGTTTTCGCGAGACAACCCCTTTAACCCTATGACCCTTTCCCTGACAAATAAATATTGTTACAAGGTGTTTCAGCTTGGCAAAAAAATTTTGAGGGCTCTCTATTGGTAGGGTTTGAAGTAAATATAAGATTTTTTACAAACATATCATTTTAACTAGATTCTTCCTGCTGAACCAAAAGATCGTCAGGGAGCTCCAAGAGATGAGATCCTTTTCAATTTTATCGAGCAGGGGTATAAAATTTAAATTGTAGAGATCTGCAAGATTCTGGGGTATTCTTGCCCCTAGATATCTAATTTGTTTACTCATGTTTTTGAAAGGTGAAATCTTTAAAATTTCTATCCACGAGCCCGGCTCTATGTTTATGTTTAGCAATTCTGATTTGAAGAGGTTTAATTTGAAATGAGATATTTGGGCAAAATGTTAAAATTCTCGTAAAATGGAACAGATTAAGGTTTTAGGATCTGTGAGAAAAAGCAGCATACCATCTGCGTAGGAGGCTGTTTTGTGTACTCTGGGGCCACATTTCATGCCCATAATTTAGTTATTTTGTCTGATTTTGTCCAGAAGCGTCTCCATAGTTAGTACGAATAATAAGGAGGATCAGGGGCCTCCCTGTCTGGTTCCATTATTAACCCTTTCCACTGTCTGACGTATGCAGGGTATTCTTACTGTATATTACTGTCCGCTCTGTTGTTGGGGGCCTCTTGGGCATGTCCATACCACACTACTGGCTCTAGCCAGCAGATGGCGCCATTGTAAAATGGCAGAAAGAGAAAGCCCCCTAGGAAATCCTGAATCCAAAATTGGATTGCAAAGGGTTAATCTGGACTGTGGGGGAAAATTCTGCATTTATTTTGATTCTAGCAGAGGAAAGGATATACAAGGCCATAATCTTATGTATAAATACATCTGGGAAACACAATTTTTGCAGAGACCTTTTGAGGAACGACCAATCTACCCTATCAAAGGAGTAAGAAGGGCTAATGGTGATTTGTTCCGATTAGCTAAGGGAATCAGATTGAGCAATTTGGAAGTATTATCGTTTGCTTCTCAATTTGGTATGAAGTAACTTGTTCCGGGTTAATTAAACTAGGCAGAATTGATTTAATTCTGTTGGCTAAAATCTTAGCATATAATTTAACATCATTGTTAATTAAGGATATGGGCCTATAACTGCTACATAAGGGGGTATCCTTTCCCTCTTTGGTGATTAAGGTT
The DNA here is from genome assembly GCF_035609145.1 of Eleutherodactylus coqui. NCBI lineage: Eukaryota > Metazoa > Chordata > Amphibia > Anura > Eleutherodactylidae > Eleutherodactylus > Eleutherodactylus coqui. Next base: position 253,965,815 of record NC_089839.1, on the reverse strand, counting down.
ATATGAGCTGTCAATCTTTTTGGAAAGGATTTTCTTTGCTAAGGGCTCAGTCAGATGGGCATTTGTTTGCTGCACATTTTTTTTGTGCAAAGCGCATGCACACAGAAACGTGCGTGACCAAAGCGGGCGTCACGCTGAAAAAAATGCACTTAGCTGCGTTGAAAATTCACACATAAAGTACGGTGCCATTGCTATCCCATGCTGTGGCTGTGACAGCTGCAGCAGGGGATTCCTTGGATGTGAAACCCCTGGATGCTGTCACATCCAGCAATTTCACCTTGTGGGCAATGGGGCTGGCGGCAGCAGCGCCGACCCCATTGAGAACATACAGTGAAGATCACGATCCTCTGACACAGCTATGGCAGAGGATTTCTTCATATCCGCCGGGAGTCCCCTCATCACTGCACTGTGACAGCATTGTCACAGTGTCCAGTGACAAGGGAACTCCCCACGGGGATGAAGAATTCCCTTGCCATAGCTGTCACAGTCAGGGGTGTAACTAAAGGCTCAGGGGCCGTGATGCAAAAGCTGAGCAGGGGCCCCCCTCTTTCTCTGTCTGTACCCGTACCCATACCTAACCATGCTGCACAGAGGCATAACTTGAAACTTCTGGGCCCCAATGCAAAACCAGTAACAGGGCGCCCAACTATAATGCGTTATTCATAGTACTGGGCTCCCTATATGGAGAAGAGAGCCCTTATGGGCCACCTAAGGCTCCTGGGCCCAGGTGCAACCGCATCCCCTGCACCCTCTATAGTTATGCCCCTGGTCACAGCTGTGGCAGAGGAGCGAGATGTTCTCCCATTGCTTTCAATGGGGCAGAAGCTTGTACGGCCCCATTGAAAGCAATGGACTGCCAGCAACCCCTGCAGTAATTTTCGGGAAAGGGCTTTAAATATAAGCCCTACCCTGAAAAATCATCCCTAAAATGTGTAAAACAAAAACAAATGTAAAATATATACTCACCTCCCCGCTGCTGCTGGGGCTCATTTGCATCCAGCCACTTGTCCTCCTGAACTGCTCTAAAGTGCTTTCAGCAGCAGGGATTTAAAATCCCTGCCTGCTGAGAGGGCTGCCTCTGATTGGCTGAGCACTGTGACCAATCAAAGGCAGCGCTCAGCCATTGAATGACAGCTGAGCGCTGCCTGTGATTGGTTCCTGTTCTCAGCCAATCAGAGACAGCACTCAGCCATTTATTGAATTCAGCCATTCATTGAATTCAATGAATGACTGAGCGCTGCCTCTGATTGGCTGAGCACAGGGACCAATCACAGGCAGTGCTCAGCTGTCATTCAATGGCTGAGCGCTGCTTCTGATTGGTCCTCAGGGCCTGGCCATGCCTGAGCGCCGGCAGCGGCGGGGAGGTGAGTATATATTTTAAAAAATTTTTCCACATTCTAGGGATGATTTTTCAGGGTAGGGCTTATATTTAAAGCCCTTCCCCGAAAATCACTACATGGGTTGCTGGCAGCCCATTGCTTTCAATGAGGCCGCAGAAGCGTCGGCCCCATTGAAAGCAATGGGAGAACAGCGCGCTCCTTTGCCACAGTTGTGACAGCTGTGGCAGGGGAATTCTTCATGCCAGCAGAGAGTCCCCTTGCCACTAGACACTGTGACAATGTGTAGATGAACTCTGTGCCAGAGGATGGCAATCTTCACTGTATGTTCTCAATGGGTTCGGCGCTGCTGCCAACCACCCTATTGACCACAAAGTGAATCCCCTAGATGTGACAGTATCCAGGGGTTTCACAAACAAAAAAAATCCTGAATGCTGCAGTTACGTGCGTTTTTAAATCTGCTGCCATATATTTACTGGTGCAAATTTTTGTGCGCAGGTAAAAAACGGACTTGTGACTGCTGCCATTGAAACGCATTGGTTCTAATAGATGCGCATCGCAAACGCAAAAAACATGCACAGCAAAAAACGCCCATCTGACTGAGCCTTAATGGAGTTGAAATATTGTCTTTGAATCATTAGGGCCTGGGTTTTTTCCATTTGGCCTAGCCTGAATACTTTCTTCCACTTCCTGAGGTGTAATCGGCTTATAGAATACTGTGTTTCCCCAAAAATAAGACACTGTCTTGTAGTAATTTTTGCCCCAAAAGAAGCATAGTGTCTTATTTTCGGGGGGGGGGGGGAATATTATATTTTTAACCTCCCTGAAAACTGGGGTAGGTCTTATTACCAAGGTAGGTCCTATTTTGGGGGAAAAATGATAGTTGTAATTGATTTTGTGAGTATACTAGGAAGAGTAACCAAGTCCGAAAGCCACAGATTATCTGGTGCTTATCTGCTAATGACTCTATGGGGCTTTGGATATTATATAAATAGGTATAATACACATGGAAAATTTTTGGATAGGTCCGATGTTTTATTATGTTGTTTTTGCATTTTTATCTTTGATTTTGGGAATGAATGCTTTAGCATTCTGCTTTTTAATTAGGGCTGTGAGGTTTTTTTTACCACATTTGTCACAGAACGCATAGTGTTTATATCTTGAGTAGAGGAGGTACTTTTCCGATTTTTGGTTGAGTAGCTCCTTTAGTTTAATGTGCAAATTGAACAGGTGCTTTTCATGTTGTTGTGACAAAGATTTTTTGTTGCAGGTTTCTATAAGCTTAATCTTTTCAATGATAAATGTAACCTCTGTCTCTTTTTCCTTTTTCTTCCTTGCACCTAGTTTGATAAATAAACCTCTTATTACAGCCTTATGGGCCTCCCACAATATAGTGGGGTTGAGTGTCTCCAGGGTGTTCCTGAATTAATGCTGTAGGCCCGTGTGAATATATTCAATATCATCTTTGTTTTTCAATAAATTATCGTTTAATAACTAGTTGGATGCAGACCTCCTCTTGGGGGAGATAGGAGACAGGAGACAGGTGATGAGCTGTTAAAGGTAACTAAGGTGGGAGTGAGCAGAACGTTGAAATCTCCATCTAAGCTGAGATAACCTTTGGAAAACACATGCAATTGGTGAACAACGCTAGTGCAGAAGGAGTCTTGGTGAGAGTTGGGGGCGTAGATATTAGCTATGGTGAATATCTTGTCACATATCGTACCCTTGATGAAGAGAAACCTGCCCTTTGGGTCCATTTTGGTATTTAACGCTTTGAAAAGACCTTTTTTTATCTGAGACTGTAGCTACACCTCTATGTCTTTTGCAATGGCGAAGAGGAATTGAACCATTGGGTAAAGGATTTATTTTTGTCAGTAGGGGTGTAGTTTTTTTTTTTAATGTGTTTCTTAAAAGAAAATTGCATCAACATCTTGTTTCTCTAGGCAATGTAAAATTGGTATCCTTTTCTGTGGTATATTAATACCCTTCACATTGAATAAGGCTAAATGTAGGTCAGCCATATGTAGGATTATGGGGAGTACTTTGTAGATAAACAGCATTGGCAGAACTGTCAGACAGATTCAAAGCAAAATCTAAGAACACAAAACTATAACAACCGGCCTTTGCTGGGCCGACAATAAACAGACACATTAAAAACTTTTTGCTGCTGGACTAGATTTTAGGGTGGAATCCTATGTGGTGCCAGATTATAAAGCAAGAATTAAAGATTTGAGGGGACGTGGAATAGCACAGTGGATCCATGTCTACCAGAGAAGTCTGCTAACTGCAAAGGAATAATTAGTAGAAAGCAGAAGTAGATAAACATAAGCCAACAAAAAAAAAAGGAAAACAGTAAGATTGCCATATAATGCCACACAGTTCAAGCATTGTCATTGGAAGGCCCTCTTCTAGGAAATTTGTATCAAGGGTTTGAGATTTTGTATTTTTGCGTGGTGTTACCGATGACCATGTCTCACATCTAAGAAGGGTGGGTATACTCAGGAGGTCTTCAGCTGTGGTCCAGTCGGGTATTTGAATATGGCCTAGGTCTAATTTAGCGAAGACATGCGGAAGATCTTCAGCGTTTCTGTTGGTCCAGGTTTTATTGTGACCAGATATTGCCAGGCGAAAGGGAGCAACCACTTGTAGACCATAGCTTTTTCTTTCAGCGTTTTAGTGAGGGGCTACAGCTGTCTTCTTAGGTCAATGATCAATTTGGATAGGTTTTGAAATATTAAGATTTCTTTATCAGCATATTTGATCTTTTTAGCCAATCTGACTTTGTGAAGAATCTCCTCCTTGACTTTAAAGCTTTGCAGACAATATAATAATTCTCTTATCGCTTATCTGCGTTGATTGATCTTGACCTAAATACTTGGTGTGCTCTTTCCAGGCCCAAGTCATAGTTATCTGTTTTGCCCAGACACTCATTAAAAATGGCAGTTAGAACCGCTGGTATATCTTTGTCCAAGACCAATTCAGGGACTCCTCTAATTCAGGGACTCCTCTAATTCGGGTGGTATTTCTCCTCGAATAATTTCCGAGGTCATCGATTTGTAATTTCTGGAAGTAGGATTCTTTTTGTTTTTCAATAAGGATCTCTGTCACCCTTTCTGAGTGGTTGACCACCTGAGTATAATTATCCTCCAGGATTTGTACTATTGAATAGACTTGTTTGACATCTTTTCTCAGCTCCGAAATTTCATCTTTAATCATCTGAGTAAATTCTTGGAATAAGTCTCTTATACAATCTTAGGTTGGCGAGGCCTTAGGCTGCCTGTCCATGGGCAGGTTTGCATTGCGTTCCCTGTGGTGATAATCCGGCCGTGTGGAATGCGATGCATGCTTTCCATAGCGATTCTCCACTCGCGGGCGGCAAATCGCAGCATGCTGCCAATTGCCGCGATTCTCTGCGGTCAGCCTATCTGTCAGATAGGCTGACCACGGAGATCCGTCTGCAGGCTCCTTCTCCCGGGCGGCAGCTCCCACGGCGGAGATCCGCTGCTGGATACTGCTACACCCCTGGACAGGCAGCCTTAATATAGTTTCTTAGTTCAGAGACATCCTGTGCTTGCGCCTCTTCTTCAAGATCGCTATCTGAATCTGAAGGTGGGGCTAGCGGAGATGGTGATGTGTCTTCTTCTGTGATATTCCTAGTTTTTAAGGGTTTAGGATTTTCAGGCATAAGTTTTTTTTAAGGAATTTTTTGCTTTCCAGTGACCTATTAGGTGTTTTACTATTTTTGTTTACATTCGTAATGACAACTCTGTTATTTTTCCCCATTGTATCTGCTTTCGAATATCACTCCGCTGAGAGAAAAGTAGATCTTCTTTATTCACATTAGTAAATTGCTATTTCACGGTTGATTTTCAGAGACCAACAGAACCATAGTAGAGTGATCTGTATTACACGTTGGGCTGGGAGGTTGGACTTTTAGTGTTACTGAAAATTATGTCTTATTTGTAGGCATGGAGATTTTCTTTCTGGTGAATTGAATTGAATTAATTCTGTAGAAATGCTCTATAGAGAATATATCATTTTCAACCATTAGGTGGTGGTTTAGTCTACTAGTAAGATGTCATTGATATGGAGACTGTGTGTAGTAGATATAGGTTTGTTGCTGCTAGCAGATGAGGCTTGATATGTTCTGAAGTGACTCTGGGCAGTACAATTAAGGCTAATGCCCATGGACGGATTTCTGTCGCGCTCCCCACTGCGGAAATCCGCGGCGAAATAATGCAGCTATTAGGTTCTATTAAACCTAATAGTTTTTCTGCCTGTCAGTGCTCACATGTGTGATTCTGCCGCGGATTTCTGCAGCAGGAAAAAAATTGCGGCATGTTCTATTTCACAGCGTTTTCCACAGCAGAGGTCTCCATTATTATAGTATTAATGGAGACCGTGAAAAAGCATGCGTTTTTCCATGATCACCAGTGGGGACTATTTGTTTACCACCGCGGTACTCCCACAGCGTAAATCCGCAGGTGTATCCCGCTCTGTCCGTGGACATGAGCCCTTAAGACTCTTTTCAACTGGCGCACATCTGACTCTAATATGAGACTAATATGAGACGCTGTCTCACAAATGCAGACGTATTGCTGCTGGAATGTATTGGGCGAGCAAACTGAGGTGGTCTTAAATAGCTTTGATGTTGTTAGCTCCAACAGAAAAGATATGGCTTCCTGACTGCATATTACTGGCCCCTTGTTTCAAGCCCTAAGGCCTCATGTCCACTAGGAAATCGGGCCTGCGTGGATTCTCCATGCAGAATCCCGCAGCAGGAGCCTCCTTTCCCGGGGACATGAGGCCTGAAAATAGATTTTTCTTACCTGTCCGGACACTGCGGGTTGCCGTCCGTCGCTGCCGGATCTTCTTTCTCTCTGCCTGGCGGATGTGCTCCGCACACCGGCATGCATGCGCTGTGCACTCTTTTTTTTTTCTTTTTGAGCCCCTGCTCTCCCGCGCCGGAGAGCAGAAATTCAGCTGCGGGTGTACCGCGGGACCGGACGGCTTCCATAGGCTTCTAAGCCTATAGGAGACCTGCAGAAAATGGAGCATGCTGCGTTTTCTCTCAGGTGCGGGAGAAAACGCAAATCCATTAAAATGCCATGTGCGTGTGCAAATTTCAATTCAATTGCCCGCGGATGGCCAATGGATCCCTATGGTCAAAATTGAATACGGATTCTGCAGCGGAAATCCGCAGCGGAATCCACAATTCAATTTTGCTAGTGGACATGAGGCCTAACAGTCATGGTCAGACTTCTGTAAGTGACTTATGTGGCAAAAAGTGGCAGTGTGAAGTGAAAGCAACACTCTCTTCCAGTCGTGGGTCTCGCTGGTACAGTCCAGGGATGTGAGTGGATGAACGGGCCGGGTTAGGCTGTGACCCTCTGCCCGCAGTGCAGCACTGGAGATGTCACAAAGAGCTCCACAGGAGCAGGAGAGCGTGTCCGGAGGGCACAGAAAGGTGCTCTAAAGCTTTTTCCTGCCAGATGGCTTAGATTTCTGGCTGTAAACCGCTTTTAGACTTTTTTAGGTTGGCTTCCTATTCCTTTTTTTCTTTTGCACTGTTTTTCTGTTCTGCCACTTAACAATTCAAAAGCAAGTGATAACAAAAAAATCTATTTCATTTAGTTTTCATGCAACTCCTCAGTATTATTAATTTCCACTTGCTTATATAGCACTAAATTATTTTACATCTCTGTACAAATTGTTTTAAATCACATGAATCTCTGCCCTGCATAGGGCTCACAATTAGAGATGAACGAGCACCAAAATGCTCGAGTGCTCGTTACTCGAGTCGAACTTTTAGGGATGCTCGAGAGTTCGTTTCGAGTTACGAACCCCATTGAAGTCAATGGGCGACTCGAGCATTTTTGTATATCGCCGATGCTCGCTAAGGTTTTCATTCGTGAAAACCTGGGAAATTCAAGAAAGTGATGGAAATGACACAGAAACGGATAGGGCAGGCGAGGGGCAACATGCTGGGCTGCATCTCAAGTTCCCAGATCCCACTATTAAGCCACAATAGTGGCAAGAGTGAGCCCCCCCCTCCCCCCGCACTGTCAGTGTAAAGATCGTTCTCCTCTGCCACAGCTGTAACAGCTGTGGCAGAGAAGAACGATGTTAGCCCATTGAATTCAATTGAAAGCAATGGGCTGCCGGCTATCGCGAGATGAATTGTCGGGAAGGGCTTCATGAATGGGTGAGTGAGTGCTGCCTCTGATTGGCTCTGAATGTCATTCAGCTGAGAGCTGCCCCTGAGCCAATCAGAGGCAGCACTCACTCACCCATTCATGAATTCCTGAATGGGTGTAAGATCTGCCTCTGATTGGTCAGGCTGTGACCAATCAGAGGCAGCTCATTCAGCAGGCGGGGATTTTAAATCCCCGGCTGCTGAATACTACTCACAGCTGTTCAGAGCAGTTCACGAGGACTGCCGCCGGCCGCGCTGAACTCCGTCCGCCGGGACCAGGTGAGTATATATATATATTTTTTTTTTTTACACATTTCTGGATGAATTGCAGGGAAGGGCTTATATATTTAAGCCCTTCCCGACAATTCTCCCCGCGATCGCAGGCAGCCCATTGCTTTCTATGGAGCCGGCTGTATTGCCGGCCCCATTGAATTCAATGGTCAGTGCTCGTTTAATTGAGACGAGTAACGCGTGGTGCTCGTCTCGAGTAACGAGCATCTCGAGCACCCTAATACTCGAACGAGCATCAAGTTCGGACGAGTATGCTCGCTCATCTCTACTCACAATCTAAGCTTCTTAGCACACACTAGGGCCTGTTCAATATTAATTCTATTAACCAAGCAATGGGTTTTTATTTGAAAAGAATGGGATTTGTATTCCATCAGTTGATTTCAGTCCACTTCTACTTGGTCAGGTTGTTGTTTCGGCAGGCGGTATTGTGCATACTGTTCTATTCGACCCACTTAAATCTGTGCCACTGATAAAGGTAACTAGAAGCAATAATCTTTACACTGCATCTTGTGGGTGCTGTCCATATCATTAGAGCCTCAACATTTGCATTCAGGTTCACTTGGGTCCTGGATAGTCAATCATTTAGGGCTTCAGGCATGGCTTTTATATGTGGAGATGGAAAATGAAAAATGTCAGTGTTTGCCCTGGTAAGTGATTAACATCAATGTAGAACAATACAGTAAAACCTGCCTTCACATCTAAATTCATCCCAGATCATGCTTAATTCGAGGCAATTGTACCTGCGCAAGACCCCTAATGGTAGAATTCAGTGCCGATTCTTAGATGTTTAAAGAAGATAAATTACTTGTGTAACGTCATTCAAGACAACCATTATAGATATATTTCATTGTACGTTTACTAAGGGTCACTATAGCTTGTTCCCGAAAGTGTGCCTAACATTACACAATCTCAACCCAGCCTAAGGCCTCATGTCCACGGGCAAAAGAAGAATTAAAATCCGCAGCAGATTTTACCTCTTCTCCCGCCCGCGGATCCGCATCCCATAGGGATGCATTGACCACCCACGGGTAGATAAATACCCGTGGATAGTCAATAAAAGGGAATTTTTAAAAAATGGAGCATGAAAAAAAAGTGACATGCTCCATTTTCGTGCGGGTCTCCCGCGGGGACGGCTCCCGCAGGCTTCTATTGAAGCCTATGGAAGCTGTCCGGATCCGCGGGAGACCTAAAATAAGAATAACTTACCCGCAGCGGACCGGGAAGGTCTTCTCTTCTTCACGGCTGGATCTTCTTGCTTCGGCCTGGCGGATGTGCCCGTCGCATGCTCGCGGCACGCCGCCGACGTGCCGAGTACTTCCGCCGGCCGAAGAAAGAAGATCCGGCTGTGAAGAAGAGAAGACCTTCCCGGTCAGCTGCGGGTAAGTTAATTCTTATTAATTCTTCTTTTCAGCACTCATGTCCGCAGGGCAGGAGGGACCTGCTTCGGATTCTCCATGGAGAATCCGTAGCGGGCCTGATTTTCCCCGTGGACATGAGGTCTAAGGCTGTTGTACTGAAGAATTAGATGTAGTACAGCCTGGAATTTTGTTGCTGATCTGTACATGTTGGGTCTGTTTTTCCTTCATTGGATCTGGTTCTGTAAATACTGGATTTTCTATACAATTCTATTTCAAGAGTTCACTATTCGGTAGAAATACCGTGATAACTTTCTTATCTGAACCAGCATGATTACTGCGATACCAAGTTTATATAGATTTTGTTATGTTTTCATTGTGCTAAAGCACTGAAAAAGTATTTTTAAAGAAAAAGAGATTCATCTGCATCTCCACATTCTAACATCCAAAAAATTTTTTTTTCCGTATTCTACATTCCTGGCTGTTAGAGCAGAAGCCTGGCTGTCAGTAGTCAGCCAAGCCTCTGCCTTAAAAAGATATATGTGTTTGGTTTAAAACCCATTAGGGACCATCATAAAAAAGCATATTGGTAATCACTAAGTGGTTAATGTTTTTATCTACATGTCCTATTTATTTCTGCAAAAATATATCAAAAATGAAATTGACATTTTAACACACTAATAGCGGTAGTTTTCCATTTCACACTCTCACTTGTGGATTATTTTGGTTTTTTTTACAGCAGACAATGCAGACAGTAATACTTATAATGATTCAGATAATGATTACTGCTATGCATACTATCAGTGTAATAACAGTTGGGTTCAGTCCATTAGAACTGCCTTTAGTTGTGGGATCAGTTTTCCGTCTAGTAACAGTGGTAGCCCGTTCAGTTGTAGCCCGTTTAGTGGTAGCCCGTTCAGTTGTAGCCCGTTTAGTGGTAGCCCGTTCAGTTGTAGCCCGTTCAGTTGTAGCCCGTTCAGTTGTTGGTTCAGGTGTGGGAGCCGGTGTTGGTGGAATAATGAGAGCAGCCTGGGCTATGTTAGACACATCTGATTGTTGAGAGACTTTATCAATCGCTACTAAAGCAAAGTAAAGAATAGTCCCATTTTTTATAACAATGTTTTCGGGCACAAATGAGAATGTTTCTGTTGATCCAGCTGGCGAGGGAGAAAGAGCAGTAATGTTGATTGGTGTTGATCCACTAAAGTTGGTTCTGAGGTCACTGGGGTTGATGTTCATTCTTAAGTCATAGCTTGAGGCTAGAGAAGAAGTGAAATATATAACATCACATCATTGACTCATGTTCATATATATCTCTATGTGCTGCGGAATAAGTTGGCACCATACAAATAAAGATTATTATTATCTGTAGTTTTTTTACTTGAAATATTTTATTTTATTCTTTCTGTGCTAAAATAATCTACCTCAGATCTGTCTGTCTACATAAAATGTTTGATATACAGCTGAAATTGAAATTATTTAACCTTCATTAAAAATTGGGTTTATTTGCCAAATTTCCAAGCTTTAAATAACCATTTAAATAGCTCAACACAACTAATATAACAGGTGGTTTCTACAAAATCAACACAAAATGCCACTTCTAATGACTACTGCAGGCTGAAGTATTCAATCTCTTCATGACAAGCACCTTTTGCTGATATGACCCGCTGCAAACATGATGCATAGCCAGACACCAGCTTGCAACAGTGTTCGGCCGCCTGCACACGGGCGGAAATCCTTGTGGAGTCAAGATTGGGAGGGGGGTGACGCCCCCAGCACATGATTGGCTGCAGAGCTGGATGGGCTGCAGGTCCTTGCAGCAAACTAAGCTCATGCAGCAGCTTACATGTATGGAGACCTTCACCTCCGTTCTACCCAGCACAGTGTAATGATTTATGTCACGGATGGAAGGTTTAGGGTGAGGGGTAAGTGTCACAGTTAGACCTACAGTTTTAATATAAGGCTAACTGTTACACTTACTCCTCACCCTAACCCTCCATTCATGAAACAGATAGCTGGACAGCTACTTTTCCCGTGCTTGACCACTTACAGGATTTCTCCCCTCCATCCCCACTACGGCACCGGCTGCTCCCACTGACGCACCCCCAGGAGTGCGTGTAGTGCCGTCCCTGATGCCATCAATCACCCGGCATCCGGCACTGTGCAATCGCGCTGCCGCTCCCCCTGCGGCAAAACAAGCCGGGAGCGTGGTAAGTCGCATCGGCAGTGTTGTTGCCGGGCGGCACTCCTGTACCACCGGCAAAGTTGCGTCCCTCTTGCACTCCCCCTAAATGGCAAGCAGGCAGGAGCACTGGCACTGCTGTCCCCGGTGAAGTTCCGTACTGTAGTCTCCTGTGTCGGCTCCCCCTTCGGCCAAAGCAGGCGGGAGTACTGTCAGTGATGTTCCCGAGTGTCAGTCCTCCAGCAGCATCTCTCCCGCTTCGACTCCCCTGCGCTGTAAGTAGCCTCCCCAACTCCTAGGTCCTTCCAGGACCTTTGCTTCTTGACCCTATCGGGAGCTGGGGGTGTGATGGGGGCGTTCCTCCTGTCAAACCCCTAGCTTCCGGTGGCGTCAAGATACACTAATACCCTTGGAATCATTGCCCTGTTGGAACATTCAATGACACCCAAGCTTCTTCACAGAAGGCAAGACGTTTCTCAGAGGATTGCCTGATTATTGATTGAATCCAACTTGACCTCTACATGCTGCAAGTTTCCAGTGCCAGATGAGGCAAAGCAGCTGCAAAGCATCACAGAGCTACCGCCATGTTTCACTGTAGGCAGGGCGTTCTTTTCAGTGTATGCTTTATTCTTCCTCCTTCAGACATACCACTGATTCATGGGGCTGAAATGTTCCAGTTTTGTTTCATCGCTCCCCAAACTTCTGTGGCTTATTTATATTGTATGGAGCTGACTTTTCTTGTGCTTTTGGGTCAGTAAAGGTGTCTGTCTTGGAGTTCAGGCATGAAGACCTTCAGCAATGTACTTTATTGTGCAATTAGAAATCTCAGTACCGGCTACCACCAAATCTGGCTGCCGGTCTTTCACCGTCACTTGAGGGTTTTTGACCACTTGCCTCCTCAGGAATCTGCTGGCAGCCAATGATAGCTTCCTTTTTCTGCCATGACTAGGTAGTGTAGCCAGTGGTCCTTTGTCTTTGAACTTATGAACTATGCTTCCAAATACATTACTAGGAACATTTCGTGCCTTTGCATTGCTTCTAGGAAGAACTGCATCTGCCATACGGTGCTGTAAGGACCAGCATACAGTGGTATGAACATCCCTCTAATAGCTAGAAAAAAGGGCAGAGTAGCATGCGCCTATCAGCTTCACTCACGCAAATGAAGCCACAAGGACACCAATCTAACCTAACTTCTTGATATCGCTGGGGAACTCATTGTCCTGAGTCAATCAATAAGAAATGTGGATAAGTTTTTACATCAGAGATCATTGCCTTGCACAAACAAAGAAAAAGATACGCTGGACTACTCTCTTGACTTTCTTGCCATACTTGTAAAATGCAATGGAATCTTACAATTAACAAACCCCTTGCCAGTCCAGATAGTGGAAGTTTTTCATGTCAAATGTACCTGATGCATTTTAGGGCTCATTCACAGGACCGTGTGCGTAAAACAGTGAGTGAGTCACTGAGCGTTTTACCGGTCTTTGGAAGCCAGCGGAAATAACGTATGGCGGCGAGTGCACTGCACATGACAGCGTATATCTCATGTACACTGCCATGCACAGTGTGCCTTTTGTCTTTTTTTTTTAATTCCCCGCTCTATTCTAGTGTGGTTGCATATCTATCATCGCCCATATTCAATGTATTGCATGAAAAGTGGTAAAATAGAGCATCCTGCCATCTTGTACACATGCGTATATATACGCTAATGTGAATGGATCAATTAAGGTCCATGTACTTTCATTGAATCCATTAACCACATGTCACACAGCCGTGCATTGCACATGTAATATGAAATCATGGTTGTGTGAATGAGCCCTAATGAAACCCTTGATTAGTTCCATCAGATGTACTTGAGACAACACCTGATGTGTGCTTTTATGGGGGATTCTATCCAGTGGGTTGAATAATTCTGAGACAGCAATAAAAGTGGCATTTGTATTGAATATGGGGAAGCCACTTGTCATAGTAGTTGTGTTGAGCTATTTAAATTGTCTTTGTTTGATGTGGGGTTTTTTTGAAAACGGCTGAAATTTAGTAAATTTTGCAAATAATCTTAAACCGAATGCACACGGCTGGGTCGGACTCCGTGTGCTGAATCCCGCAGCAGAATCCGACCTGGTGCCCGGCCAGTGACCCCTGCGGACCTGCCCAGATTTTTTCTCGTGTATGCTGCGAATGTGCTGGCATTATGCAGAACAGATGGCGCCGTCCCATCACTAGGCGATGATGTGGATTCCGCAGCCTGTCTGCAGGGACAGTTGCGGATGGGCTGTGGATCGAATGGCTTCCTTTAACTTCAATGGGAGCCGTCCACATGGAATCCGCGCCGAAATAGAACATGCTGTGATTTTCCCTCGCAATTGATTTCCATTCGTGGACAGGGAAAAGTGATTTTCTATAGCATGTCTATGGGCAGTATTTGCTGCAAGTATGCCTATGTGCACTGGGCCCTATTTTCAATGTTCAGTGGTGGTTGAAAATTTTGATTGCAACAGTATATATAATAATTATTTTTCTGCAGAATAAAAAATATATTCACCAGTTCCCTGGTCCAGATCATCACCAGTGGCCGTCCAAGATAACAAGATCGTATCCTTAACAATGTTTGCAGCTAAGTCGGATATTTTGTCAGGCTTATAGATATCTTGTGGAGGAGTGCCGGCTGCGGGGACATTAGACACCACAAAAGAACCTCCTGAAGCCGTTCGGCTGAACTCTCCAACAGTAAGACCTTCATCTGGAATCTCAGGACGTGGAGGGTTCAAGGTGACAGTATCTACAAAGAGATTACCAGTAAGAGTATTGGGTTATTTTAAATAATTAGGAAGTGAAAGGATCATTGAAATGTTTGGATGAACAAATCTATGCAGATTAACCCCTTGCTGCCTAACCCATCTAAATGATGACACGCAGAGTGTGCTAATAGCCTGTTCATTTATGTGTTGCCTTTAATGTCTCTGTGGTCTCTCACACTATAAATGGATGTTGCTTCTAGGAAGAACTGCATCTGACATACAGTTCTATAAGGACCAGCATACAGTGATATGAACATTCCTCTAATAGCTGGAAAGAAGGGCAGACTGCCATGCCTCTATAGCTATTATCAGCTTCACTAGCAGAAAATGAAGCCAAGAGAAACCATTGGAGCCTTAGTTCTTGATATCTCCGGAGGACTCATTGTCCTGACTCCATCAATAAGAAATGTGGATGCGTTTTTACATCAGCGGTTCTCAGAGTGTTAGGCTTATTTGCTGGTGAGGCCCAGGTCCCTGCCAGTGTTAGGCATCAGTACTAAGCAGAAAGTGGGCTGACAATGCCAGTCTCGTATTATCACTGCAGTTGCCATGGGCAGAAGGGGTGAAGGACCTGCAGTGACCATAAGTGCACAGATCCTCTACCCAGGTTAGCGAGAGTCTGGAAACTACTGGTTTTCCCTCACTTTGGTGCGGTAGGCTCGGCCATTGCACCAGCATCACCATAGATTGGTTGATGAGCACTAAATTGAAAATGTTTGAGAAGCCCTGCTGTACATTGCATGTCAGATGTTCTCTGTAACTGAAGGTACATCTTCCTACTAGTTGCTTGATGTGCGTTGAAAAAAGTTGAATTACTGTGAAATGTTATCTCTGAGCTGATCTGTATTTTACTAAAGTGCCTTAAATGTGTCTTACCATTTATGATGTATCCTGGAATGTAGAGCGCACGGTTCTTCGGGAGGACCAAGCGACTTTTAGCCTTATTATTGTTTTCAACTCGTACTTTTAAACCATATCTTCCATTTGCTGAGAACTGCGTGAAGTATCTTGAATATATTCCATCATTCTTTATAAGATCAGGGCCTGAAATCAGCATTTCATCAAGAAATTCACTTACATCTGTTTGCATCTTGGATTTAATGACATGCTTTCTATTCCCATTGTACATAAAAGTAAAAGCACATTCTCAGAAAGGCTAGAAATTATTAACAAAGAGGAGAAATATTAGCTGTGATCTAGGACATTGCAGTGTGGGACAAAGGGAGGATATTATTACTGTGCTGTCATTACTATTTGCCTACATTTCTGTATAGGCGCTGCAGTGTGGAGTATCTACAAGGTGCCACCATTATCTCTAGTGTTAGGTGAACGCTGCAATTTGCATCCATTCAGGTGTATTAGTGTTATGGTCAGACTGGCCCACTATATTACCAGATACTTCTCCAGTGGCCTAGTCTCTCTCACATTAATTGACCCCTAAAAAGGACAAGGTACCAGCGGTCTAGCAGAAGTAACCTCATTTGAAGCTGACTTTGAAGCCATCTCTTGCTACCAGGGTCTATTTACATTCTTTTCAGATAACCTAATAGAACTTATTGATAATATCTCTAGCGTATCCAATATTAACAATGTAAGCTTAGCATGCAATTAAAAGTGGATGTGCACAGGTTCTTTACACATTTCCTCTGATAGTTCCAGGAAAACCTCAGTCGGATAATGGTCAGTAGGTCTGGGTACTCAGATGTTACAGTATTGATCTTACATAGTAATGCACATAAGAGGCGAGTCACTGGCCTTAGTGTGGGTATCATTGATTGGCCGCAGCCAACATGTGCTTAGATGGCATGTGACCAGCTGCCAAGAGACACGTGCGGTCCAGAAGCGAATTCGACTGGACTGGAGGGAGGACCAAACAGATGAGAATAACCTTGTATATTATTTTACTGTATTCTCCGACTTTAAAAAAATGGTTAAGTAACTGGACAACCCCTTAAATTATTAAATGTATTAGTAGTAAAGTAGTATAACTATGTGTTTCTTAAATACTGTAGCTATAACAAACAAAAGGGGAAATTATGGCAACACTTGGTAAACACATAATTACCTGCTCCATTGTCCAGAAGTTCTAGGGTCTCTATTGATCCAGTGACAGGTTCAACGTTTGCGGTGACTTTTGCTCCGCTGACAGGTATCAGCCCTTGACTTACTGAGGCATAGATAACCATAGGGTTGGGATACTGGTTTGTATCTTGGTTCATATGAGCATTTACAACAATTGGAGGAACGTTTGCATCTGAAGCCTTAGAATTCACAACTAAACCTAAAATTTCAGCTGAAGTGCGTGAATTGCAGAGATTGTAATTCCAGGGTCCTCTCTAAAATAAAAAGAAAACCCTCATTATCATCATTACATTTAGCACAAAAGGAAAGATAGCCACAAAAAAAAATATTTGTTCAACTAGCTGCATTTTAGCAAGGGTAAGTTGTTGTCAGCTAATAATGTCCATTGTAGCAGCAGGTGAAATGTGGCATTACATGGGCAATGAGCGACAAGTGGCAAGAGGCCTGCACTCTCTGAGCGGTTTCTAAGATGTGGCTGAGGAGCCGTGTCATGGTGGCAATGAGTGCAGCACGCTCTCTGTAATCTTATGCACCTACAACAGGATCAGGACAACTAAGGGAATTAGATGTTCATGACGCCAGTGCCTGGATTAAGAGTGCTTGGTAGTGAAATAAGACTAACACACATATGTAGGTAAATATGTAGGCAGACCATTTACTTTCAGGCTTGTGGTTGTCTGCATTATTCTTATGCTTCGGAAATTGCATATACAACTTGCATATACACTGTTTAAGACTTTAGAAATGGATAAACAAACTCAGAAGAGACAGCATCTGAGCTAAAGAAGAGCTATAAAGAGAGAACTGACAAGAAACACCCTTTATAAACCTCACTAACAGTTTTGCCATTCCTGAAACACTGTGCTCAAGTGTTCTTTAGTACTCACAAACTTCTATGAAGATTCTATATTTCTTGTCTGAAGTTGTTGTCTGGTAGAAACCAGCGCAGGCTTGGAAAAACAAACCCTCTCAGTGTCTGTCTGGGGGATTTATGGGCTGCTGCACACAGGGTTTCTTGAAAGTTTAAATAAGGAGTCTCTAGTTACAGTAAAGCGGAGGAGAAGGAAGACGCTGGCTGGGTCATGGCTATCCGCTGGCTTCCTCCATGTCCATCTCGTCTACTCTCCCCTCTGAGTGACTTCTTCACTGTCTGACTCCATACTGCCAACATACTGCCTACTCTTTTTTTATTTCCGTCTTCTAACACTGCCATCAATTTCTAAGTGTGCAATGCAAAATGAACCAGAACCCCCACCTTTACTGCACTCAGGGAGCCTGTGATAGCTCTGCTAACTGACTGATTTACGATGGGGCCTCAACAACCATAACTCTTTAGTTTCCTGACTCCCTCTTCTTAATAAATAAATTCCCACCTAACTACACTTTGTTAAATGAACTGGTAGTTAAAACAGTTGCTCTTAACTTGCAGGTAAAGTACTTTTAACCTGTAGTGCCAGTCCAGGTCACTACTAGAGATGAGCGAGCATACTGGTCCGAGCTTGATGCTCTTTCGAGTATTAGGGTGCTCGAGATGCTCGTTACTCAAGACGAGCACCACGCGGTACTCGTCTCGATTAAACGAGCACTGACCATTGAATTCAATGGAGACGGCAATACAGCCGGCTCCATTGAAAGCAATGGCCTGCCGGCGATCGCAGGATGAATGGTCGGGAAGGGCTTAAATATATAAGCCCTTCCCTGCAATTCATCCAGAAATGTGTAAAAAAAATATATATATACTCACCTTCTCCCGGCAGAACGATGTTAGCCCATTGTCATCCCGCGATCGCCCCCAGCCCATTGCTTTCAATGGAGCCAGCTGTATTGCCGGCTCCATTGAATTCAATGGGCTAACATCGTTCTTCTCTGCCACAGCTGTTACAGCTGTGGCAGAGGAGAACGATCTTTATGCTGACAGTGTGTGTGTGTGTGGGGGGGGTCTCACTCTTGCCACTATTGTGGCTTAATAGTGGGACCTGGGAACTTGAGATGCAGCCCAACATGTAGCCCCTCGCCTGCCCTATCCCTTTCTGTGTCGTTCCCATCACTTTCTTGAATTTCCCAGGTTTTCACAAATGAAAACCTTAGCGAGCATCGGCGTTATACAAAAATGCTCGAGTCGCCCATTGACTTCAATGGGGTTCGTTACTTGAAACGAACTCTCGAGCATCACTGAAAGTTCGACTCGAGTAACGAGCACCCGAGCATTTTGGTGCTCGCTCATCTCTAGTCACTACACATGATTGTCATTCATGTAATACATTGGACAATCCGAGTTGTGAGCTTGTTAGCAGCTCTCTTTTGTGACTCGTATGGAGATCCTGAGTGGGGAATTGCCCCCTATGATGTCCATATAAGAAAAACCCTGTAAAGGGGACCTGTAAGAAGATATCCTAGGTTTTTTACATTTGCTTTGCATATAACTAGAGATGAGAGAGTATACTCGTTTCGAGTAATTACTCGATCGAGCACCGCGATTTTCGAGTACTTCAAGATTCGGGGGGCGCCGGGGGGCGGGGGGAGGCGTGGCGGCGCGGCGGGTAGCAGCGGGGAACAGGGGGGAGCCCTCTCTCTCCCTCTCCCCCCCACTTCCCGCTGCAACCCCCACTCACCCACGGCACCCCCCGAATCTTTTCGGCCTAGTACGGAAGTACTCGAAAATCGCGGTGCTCGGGCGAAAAAGGGGCGTGGCCGAGTACGCTCGCTCATCTCTACATATAACTAATTCTTCTGTTCTTTGTTCAAAAACCCATTGTTTGTACTTGATCTGTCCCTATACAAGGAAATACAGTTGCAGGCCTACACCAATTTAGAGATCAAAGCTTCGTCTGATACAGAGCTACAAATCCACTGCACAGATGGCAAGTTAAATCATAACATTCAGACTGCCTTCCACCACCACAACCGGCGAATGGGACCTTACTGCATACTGTTGGCACATTGGACTTAATAATAGCACAGTATGCAATAACCTACTATGCTCCCCCTAGTGGTGACAAGAGGCATAAAGAATTTTATCATTTAACTGTGCAGAAGATTTGGAGCTCTGTAGCAGCAAAAAAATAACAATTACTACTAAAAATATTTATTGGGAATCATTGCAGTGTATTAAGCTTTTAAAGGATATTATCTTTAAATGGATGCCTACCTAAGGGTGGTTTCAAACGGGCGAGGAAATCATGCGATTTTCTCGTGGTGCAAGAGTTAATAAATAAACAGATTAGGGAACCAATGATTTACAATGGTTTCCTTCCCATTTGTGATTTTTTTCACTGATGTGATGTTGAGAGAACAAAAATCATGGCATGCTCTATCTTTCTGCGATGTGTAATTTTATTTTATCTCCCACGTTTCCCTATGGAGCCTTCTTTTAATTGCATTGCAACACAACAAACTTCTGATGTGATGCGATTTTACCATTAGAAAGTCCTATTGACTTTGCGATAAAAAAAAAATCACATGTTTTTATTGCGCAATGTTATTGCGGGCGGCAGTGAATCGATGTGAGATTATTTTTTTAAAAAGCATCCCTAACGCTCATAAATCGCAGGAACAAAGACGCAATTTTGCCGCGATTTTCCCGTGTGGAACTAGCCTTAAGACTATTTTGGTTCAAATAAAATAGTTTCCTTTAAATGACAAACAAGAGAATGTTACCTCTGCTGTTCCTGGGATTGCCAGCCTTGATGATTTAGCCGTGTTGTCACTAACAAATTCTGCCGAAGTATACGTCTTCCCCTTTGGATCTTGCAAATTAATATTTGGTACTGTAGTTTGCCAAGTTACTAGGAAGAAAGTCTCATTCCCCACTGTGGTATCAATGAAAACGGTGCCGTTCAAACATCCAGCTGGTTGGAGACTTAAGGCGGTGCTTTCCAGCTGTTGATATAACATTTAATATCATTGAGTTCTAATGTTATTTGCATCTGCACTGCAGTTAAAGGGATTCTATAGTCAGGTTCATACTGCTGGAGCCACAGTCAGCCTGAATCCAGGGGGCACCTGTTGCACTTGTGGGGGTTTTATTCTGAAATGCTGGAGTGTTTCAGAATAAATACACTAAGAAGTTTGACTCTGAGCTGAGCTGCAAGTCACGGGGGCCTCTCCCCACCCGCTGCATGAAGACTGACAGCTCTCTTCCCTTCAGTGTATACGAGAGAGCTGTCAGTCTACATGTTGTGGGAGGGGAGAAGTTGGTGCAACCTGCCCCTGCGACCCGGAGCTCAGTTCCAAGTCAAACTTTACAGTGTATTTATTCTCAAATACCGTTGCATTTCAGAAAAAAAACAAGTATGGAGATAATAAGCATCTCTAGAAGTGGTCTGGGCAGCATGAGCCTGATGACAGAATTCCTTTAAGCTAGATAGAGCAGAATGAAACAAGCTTTTACCTGTATAGACTGCTTGGTAATGTCTCCATCATTAGCTGAAACTGCACTGAAGGCATTAATTAAACCATTGTTATCCACTTTATCTGTGGCTAGATAAATTGTTCCACCTGGAAGAAATCATGAAATTATAATTTATTTTCTGTATCAAAAGATCATCTGTCAATTATTGCTTTATGCAATCACTATATTCATAAATAAACGGGGTTGTCTGAGATTTAAAAAAAAAAAAAAACCTATAACCTCTGGTAATGGTATTAAATTGAGAAAAAACCCAATACTCACCTTTTGATCCCCCTTTACCTCAGCACCCCATCTCCA
This sequence comes from Eleutherodactylus coqui, assembly GCF_035609145.1. Taxonomy (NCBI): domain Eukaryota; kingdom Metazoa; phylum Chordata; class Amphibia; order Anura; family Eleutherodactylidae; genus Eleutherodactylus; species Eleutherodactylus coqui. The sequence goes on along the minus strand of NC_089839.1, from coordinate 253,944,866 downwards.
GTCCCTACTACTCCAGTCCAGAAAGTTTCTGCAGCTGTCTCAGGCCATTCATCGTTCTTCACGTGGCCCCTCAGCTAATCACTAGCCTCAGTGGTTATGTGCCGTTCATGCACAGATGTCCACTGAGACTAGTACTTGGCTAAGCGGTCACGGGAATGATAAATGGCATGTGACCATTGCAGCAATTTCCTGGTCCAGAGTGGCGGTGACCAGAGAAGTGGCGCTGAACTGGAGGGGGAGAGGCCAATCAAAAGGTGTATATAGTTTTTTTTCTCTATTTTATACCATCACCAGCTGTCTGTGTTATTTTTCTTATTTTGAACAACTCTTGTAAGTGTTTTTATTTGTATTATTAGCATTATAAGTACGTGAGGTCTGGTACATGTGCAGGAGGGTGTGGGAGATGTGTCCTATTTTTTTGGCTCAGTACCTGTAGAGATTCCATTTGTAGCTATATGGAGCTGTATTACAGGGATATTCTCTGTAGAATGTCTCTAATTATTTGATATGTAAAACATATATATGTGTGTGTATGTATCTCCATAGATATGAGTTACGATTGTGACCAAGAGGGGACTGGGTACGCACACGGGTTTCTGGCAAACTGACCCTGTTCTACAAGGGAGGTTGACCTGGCGCTACCTAAGCGGGGACATTGCCCCAATAAGGGCAGCCCAGCAGTCCTCGGATCTGGGCCCTAGCTGATCCTAGGAGCCACGCACCAGAACAGGACACATACACATGGCAGAATGCAAACACTAATAGCAGATGATAAGCTGAATATAAATGCGAGGTCTTAGTTTATACATTGGCCAATGAACTTAAGCTGCAAGCTGCGGCAAGGCCCCTCGTATCTTGCAGTCCCTACACTAGCAAGACACATCTACTAGAGGGCCCTAGGGGCCAACCTAGCACAAACATAGCAAACAAACTCAGCAAACCAAACTAACACAAAATAAACGTACAAACAGACATGAACAGCAAGGCACAGATCACACAGCAAGCTGCAACAGCACACAGATAGCAGGTCACACAGCAAACTTCAACAGACAAGTATTCATGACTGCTCACCCTAGAGGCCATACAGAGACTGACCAGGAGCTGGGTTTATATGTGAGCACAGAACCAGGAGATTGGCTAGCAGGAAGAACCACACCCAGCCAGCTCAATCAATTAATCCTGTGAGGGCTGTGCTGCTAGGTAGCCTAGAACTACAGATCCCAGCAGCACACGTAACAATATGTTAGGGCAAATGTATCCTATGTCCATATATGTGTGTGTGTCTGTGTGTATATCTCTCCATATAATACTTTATACACATATGAATTTAACCATGGAAATCCTTACAATGAATGTACTGAAATTATTACTGAAATTCTTTGTATTGAATCCATTGTACTGAATTCCTTACAATGAATGTACTTTAGACACATATGAAATTTATATCCTTTATGTAGGCTTAACTGATTAAATTACTAAACACTGCCAGTGTATAAGCTTAAGGAATGTAACTAAGTAATGATCCTAGAAATGGGTAACATTCAGGTATGGCCAGACAAAGTTAAGTCTGGAAAGGTTATAGACCAACCAAACAACGACCCGGAGGAAAGTTCTTCCTTGAGACCAACATCACTGCACATAAGGAGGACCAATAATAATAAATGAATTGTAATAAGCTATACATATTCATAAAAAAGGTGTCTCTTAGCAAGTTCTGTGTGGCCAGTCAATTTTGTGGGCAGCTCATAGCTCAGCCCTTTTTGAATTTGGAAAGCAAGGCTATACCTATAGTGCTCCTGTTTGTGCTAACAGTGTATTCTTTGGCAGCATGTTTACTCTTTGCATTGCAGCCAGTATAACCTGCCCGTGCATTAGGTTTATTTCACTTTTCAGGTGCTGTTTAAACTTGTGTTTTTTGTATGGAGCAATTTTTTTTCTGTCAGATTCATATGGAAACAACAAAGAAAAACATTAATATACCTGAAATTGGAGGCATATAGAGCAACAGTAACGCCCATAGATTTGTATAGGTCCCTTATTAAAGGAGATGTCCCGCGCCGAAACGGGTTTTTTTTTTTTTAAACCCCCCCCCCGTTCGGCGCGAGACAACCCCGATGCAGGGGTTAAAAAAACAAACAGCACAGCGCTTACCTGAATCCCGGCGGTCCGGCGTCTTCAATACTTACCGCTGAAGATGGCCGCCGGGATCTTCTACCTCCGTGGACCGCAGCTCTTCTGTGCGGTCCACTGCCGATTCCAGCCTCCTGATTGGCTGGAATCGGCACGTGACGGGGCGGAGCTACACGGAGCCGCTCTCTGGCACGAGCGGCTCCATAGAAGACTGCTGAAGACCCGGACTGCGCAAGCGCGGCTAATTTGGCCATCGGAGGCCAAAAATTAGTCGGCTCCATGGGAACGAGGACGCCAGCAACGGAGCAGGTAAGTATAAAACTTTTTATAACTTCTGTATGGCTCATAATTAATGCACAATGTATATTACAAAGTGCATTATTATGGCCATACAGAAGTGTATAGACCCACTTGCTGCCTCGGGACATCTCCTTTAAGGCTACATACACCTCAGAGAGTTGTGTGATTATATCACAGTAGTGTAAATGAGGCCAAAGAGTGGGTCCACACGGGCTGGATTTTTCCGGGAATTTCAATGTGGACACTGCTCACAGAAATGTTGCAGCATTTACAGTAGCAGCAAAGTGAATGAGATTTTGAAAATCTGATCCACAAGCTGCAAACAAAAATGCACAAAATCCGAGCAGAAATTGCCATGCGGCGCGGAATTTAATTCAGCAGCATGTCATTTGTATTGCTGTGTCTGCTGCGGAGTTCACCTCTTCTCAATGAGGGGGTGAATTCTGCACAAAAACCCGCATCATAATCGGTACTAAACGGTGTGGGTTTTGAGGCAGACTTTCTATTGCTGATCTGCTGCAGAATGTCTTCTGCGGATATTCCACAGCTAATAAGCCCCGTGTGGACCCAGTCTTCGAGTATTTTCACACAGGAGCGATGGTTATTCTCTGAATGAAGGCGTTACACTCGGAGATCTCTTCAAGCTGCCCATTTCCATTTAGAGTAAACAGGAAGATATTCCCAGACTGCCTGTTTAAATAAGTCTTCTGTTGCTGGGATTTTAAAAGAGCTAAAAACTCACCAACTCCGACAAATGGGCTCACTTACTCACTTACTGGCTCTGTCAGGTCCTGTGTTTACATGGGACAACAGTCGCCTGTAATCGCTCTTTTGAGTGATTACTTGGATGACTATCAGCCTGTGCAAAAGTAACTTAATACCCTGATTTGTAATAAGAAGACATATGAGTGCTGACCTGTAGCTTTTGCAATTTCTTTGAGTTTCGGTTCTTCAGCAGTTCCGAGGAATATGACATGAATTATAGCGCCACTCTGTATAATTTTTTGGGCACAAAGGTTGGTATCAAAATTATCTTCTCCATCTGAGAGTAATAAGACTTCTGTTCCATCAGATGATCCAGATTGTAAATTTACCTGTACGGTAACATGATATATGGATAAAAATAATACATGGTTACTTCCTCTTTTGTTATCCTTAAATGAAACATATTCTCTAGTTATTTCGAAAACCTATTTCTTTTCATCTTCACATTCCCCTTCAATTCCAGATTCCTCCAAGCTGATGTTGGAATTATAGAATTTCAAAAAATCACAGAAAACAACGTAATTAGTGATACTCAGATACAAGGACAAGGATGAACAGTTATTCCCAGCAGCATCCAAAAAAGACATAATGTTATAGGGAGGTTACACAGGTGCAAAATACTGATGAAAAGCCACTCACATACCTACTATACATGAGGGGGGGGGGGGGGCGCTTAGTATTATACTATACTTTGGTTAAAATCGTATCAACTCTTTTAAAAGGCCACTCAAGCAAAAACATACTTTCCCATCCCCGCACCCTACACCTGATTGCCTGTCACACTCTGTGATCTCCTCTGTGTATTACAGTCACTTCTATGCAGTGCAGCCTCCTGTCTGACGCTTTTCAGACACCATCTTGATGTTACTTTGACTTTCACACTAATTTCATGATGCATTAGAACAGAATTACATGATCATCTACAGGCTGTACCATTTCTACAACACTGCCATTACCATCTGTATTCTATATTCACCTAAATAGGCTACAGAACATAAGTATTCATTCAGGAAGATAAGCTGTGATCTCCTCTATTATAACTGTGTGACAGAAGCCTCTAATCGTCAGCAGTAACTGTGATAGGAGTGCCTGTGTCCCCCTCTAAGCAGTTTCTGCAGTAAGGTCCACGTAAGATTATCATACAAACTGAGGAATTAACTTGCAACTGAACACATAAACCCTAGTAAATCTGAGCTGGCCAGAACTGAGATCACATAACCATCTGAGTAGAAAAAGGCCAGGAGTTTCACATAGAGAGAAACAAGGTAATACTAGCTGACTTAAAAAATACTGGGGAAATAGTAACATAATGACTGAAAAATAAAATTCCTTGGGTGAATATGTTGTTGATATACTCGCTTGGATTATACTTATTACTTGGTCCTTAGGAGTATATTTATATTCAGATTTTTTTCCTTATGACTAATTTTTATTATGTTTTTTAAATATCTTACAATGTCTATTTATACCAGTTTTATTGGTTTCTTTATGTATAATTATCTGTATTCATAATAGATGTAGGTATCTCCAATGATCACTAGATGGCAATGAAGTCCTAACTTAGGGCTCACTCACAAGGGCGCATGTGTACAACGCTATGGGGACACGCAACATTGTATGCTTTGCAGCCCATATGCTCTGTCAGGAGAGAGTCAGCAGAGACCACGTATGGGCTGCATGTGGCACTGACATGCCTGAGAATCGGACGACACGGACATACACAGTGTGATTTTTTTACATTTTTTTAATCCCCCGCTCTGTTCAGAACAGAGATGCATATGGAAACACTTCCCATAGGAAATGCAAGCAAAATAACGCATCGCAAGATAATCTGTCCACCTCAATACAGTAGCTTTATTCCCTCCACAGATGAGCAATCTTACTCAAAATGACCATCAAAAGTACAAATTGAGAGACTCATATTTGTCTCCCTCCTCTGGTCCCTCATCAGATCATATTTCAACTGCTACTGCTATGATGAAATCCATGTTTCAAGATTTAAAATAATCTATATAAAAAGATATAAAAGATGTCGTTGCAACTATGCACACAAATATTACAGCAGTTGGAGAAATTGAGGAATTCGTAGTAGCTCACAACTCTCTAGTGGATGCCCAAAACATGATGGAAGAGAACATTACAGTCATGAAACATACACTTGCTGACCTAGAAGACAGCTCTAGGAGAAACAATATCAGATTCCAAAACATCCAGAAGACATTCAAGATTCAAACCTGATAGAATTCCTCACTGATCTTTTTGTGACTATTCTTCCTGAATCAACTCAACAAGACCTCTTTATTGATAGAGCCCACAGATTGCCCAAACCAAAAGATTTGCCTCTGGGTACACCAAGTGATGTATTAGCCAGATTCCACTTTTATTGCCATAAACAGGCTCTCCTCAAATCTTCCTTCAAAGCTGTAAACCTTCCTGTTCGCTTTCAGCAGATTTCTCTGTTCCCCCGCTTTGTCTCCAGCAACACTTGCAAGAAGGAGGGAGTTTGCAAGATGCACCAAGATATTGAGAAAGGAGAAAGTCGCTTGCAAATGGGGCTTCTCAGTAAAATAACTTCTAGTCAAATATGGTACCTCATACAGCATCTCTTCGCCTAAAGAGATGGATAACATCTTTGCCAAGTGGTCCCTCAATCTACCGCAAGAAGCTCCACATCGCTCACCATCTAAAAGACCTTCTGTCACATCTGTCTCCCGAGACCTCTGGTTCTACAGGTGCTCTGGAGTTCTCCTGTTGGCGATTGTGCTGGCTGGGTGAGTGTCTGTTAGCCAGTCAGCCAATCACCCTGGGTCAGTACACATAAGAGCTGTCTTCTCAGGTGTGTGTGTGTGGTCAGCTGTCTCTGTACTCATTCTGTCTCTGTCTGTGGTGTGAACAGGTTCTATGTGTGGTGGCTGCAAGAAAAGTTTGTTTTGTGTCTGTTTGGTTGTGACGCTGGACTCCTAGTAAGTATAGGGACTAACGGTATAGCCAGGAGCAGTGAAGTGGCCTATTAGCGTCCATGTTTTGATCAAAATGTCAACTAATACCTGGCATTTATAACTTTTACATCTGCTACTAGTGTTTGTGTTTGCTGCTGCATGGTGTGATTATGGCTCTGTTTGTCTTCTTACTCTGTCCAGTTTTCCCTGTTGGTGGTGGCAGGTGTTTGTGTCCTATCCAGGGTGCGTGTGTTCCTAGGAACAGAAAGGGCCCAGATTCAAAGACTGCTGGGCCATCCTTTACTGGGGCAATGTCCCCGCTTAGGTAGGTCTGTGTCACTAACCCTAGTAGAAGATAGGGAGAGGTGCTAATTTGTGGTGGTTCACCTGGTGTTCCTTACCCTCTTCGGTGGGGTTCGTGTGGGCCCGATTCTCAGTTGCCCACATGAACGTAACAGCTTCTTCACTTACCCAATCCGGGAACAAGGTATCCCGAAACAAACAACCCTAATCACCCACTTAACTACAAAAGAAATTAATTGATACCAAGCCACAAGGGAACTGTTTTCGGTGCTTCTCGCACAACATGTTTATCTCACGGTGACCCAATTTAATAATTTTATCCTTCTTTCTCTCATGTCTCATTTTTTACATATCCCTGCTATGTAAAGTGGAAAAGGGTATCACTCCACATTGTTTGCTCTCTTTCGTGCTTCACCCCTTATCTCAGATTGGGGATAATGTCCTGCCTGAAGCTATCCTTTTTAGGTTTACTTAGAACCTGGACTAGTACTAAGTAATATCGTTATTGTTTTTTCTTTCCCAACCGTGTTTAGGTTGGGATTCTGGATCAGGCTATTGCTACCTATTCTTTATAAATCACTGGACTAGTGTGCTTGCTTGGGAAATGGCATGGGGACAGGCATTGTGTGACCCTAAAGTTGTCCTTTGGAGATTTCCACAGAGCCCAATCAATAATTTTGATCAATGTTACCATGGTATTTAAGTTTTTTTCACTAAATGTAAAAGGACTAAACAGTCCACATAAACGAACTCTTTTTTAAGCAAATCAAAAGTCAAAACTGTGACCACTTCTGTGCTTAGGAAACTCATCTGAATGCTGAGGATGAAACAAGGCTCAGAAACAATGCTGACCCACATGTTTTCTTTGCTCATGCTGTAAAAAAAGAGGTGCTCTTATTGCTGTCAAAAATACTATTGCATTTGGATGTAACAAAGTTGACAGTGATGGTAGATATATTATATTGATGTGTATAATTTATGTCTCCCTCTCTACCATACTGACCTTTTATTCTCCAAATTTCAAATAAAAGACCTTCCTTTGTGCAATGCTTGACCATCTTATCAGTATCAAAAGAGGGGCCACTATTATATATGGTGATTTCAATATAGTCCCTGAATTGGCTTTAGGTAAAATGCCATTAAGACATCTGATAGATCCCAAAACATTCATGATTTGATCTTTTAGGATGGGGTGTGTGATGTGTGGAGAATCTAACACGCTAACAAAAAAAATTTCTTTTCACTCTAACCCACACACAATGTACACTCATATTGACTTCTTAGTTGGCAGATGACTTTTACAAAAATTCACTTATTCCCATATTGATCTAATATCTTGGTCGGATCATGCCCCAGTCTCTATCACAATCAAAGAAAGTTATAACTTGAGCCTCCAAGGAGTGGAGGGAGTAAATAACTATTTTCTCAACAGCTCCAAATTTTCTCAACAAGTCTGAGACACTCTCACAGAATATTTTAAACTGAATGATACAGGAGAAACATAAATCACTTCAATATGGAATGCACATAAGGCAGTAATGAAGGGACACTTTCTAAAACAAGCTGTTATTGAAAAACGACAACAACTGAAGGATATAGACAATCTCCTACATTCTATCAGATGTATTGAGTATCAAAACAAAAAACAACTCTTAGATAAACCTTGCTGGAACTCAAACAACTCCAATTTAAACTACACACACTCACTTCTACTTAATAAATATGAGCTGCACCTTTGCAAAGCCAAATTAACTCAATACTCCCCAGGCAATAAAATCTCTAAATTCCATGCCATTAGGATTAAAATGAAAGACCATAATTAACTATATTCCTCCAGTTTCTTGTCTAAACCAGTCATGATTAGCAATGGCACTAGACAGGTCTGTCCCATGTCTCTATTAATTTTTGCTTTATTAATGGAACCATTTGCAATTCAAAATATCAAGGGGATTAAAATAAGCGAAAAAGACCACAAAATAGCTTTATTTGCGGATGATGTCATACCACTGTCAAATCCTACTACCTTCCTACCCGCCATGTCCAAAATAATTGAGAATTTCTCCGAAGTCTCATATTACAAAATTAATTTCTCAAAATCACAAATCCTCAACTTGGGAATTAAAAAGCCCTTAGTCATGCATTTTACCAATATATACAAATTTGCCTGGGCCAAAAATTCCATACCATACCTAGGTATTTCTCTAACTTCATCCATGTCAAAATTATTTGAAACAAATTACAAACCTTTAGTTCCCTCAATCAAAACGGACTTAGAAAAATTTAAAAATCAGGGCATTTCCTGGTTGGGTAGAATCTCTCTAGTTAAAATGATGGTTCTTCCCAAAATTCTTTACTTCTTCCATAATATTCCAATACAATTGCCAATCTCCTCTCTTAAAAACATTCAATCAATTATACAGACCTTCATCTGGAGAAATAAAAAACCTAGAACCAAAGCGGACATCCTCTTCCAACACCAAAGAAAAGGAGGCCTAAGCTCCCTCTCAATCATCCAATACTATTGTGCCACCATTCTAGAACAGCTAAGATGCTTTTGGCTTAATAATTGTTTAAAACTTTGGGTCCCACTTGAAAACTCTTTAAATGGTAAATTCTTGTTCAAAAACCACCTTCTAGCTCATTTACTTTTTAAAACATGACTCCCTTTTCATTTATGAACAATCCAAGCTATAACAAATGTGTGGGAAATGGTAGCTATCAAAAGAAGGCCTCTCTTTCTTTCCAAAGCTCATAAACATGTTTAATGTGCCCGAAAAGACTTATTTAAATACTTCCAAGTTTGCCATGTTTAACAAAAATCTCCCAGTCCCAACAGAACCAACATTCCTTTGAAATTGGAAACCTGGCTGAACTCTTTTCAAGAGGCTAATAAAGGCATTTTGGTACGTTACCAAATTCTAATCTCTCATACAACTCAGTCTCTGGCATCTATAAAAGAGAAATAGGAATCAGACCTACAAATCTCAGTAAGAGAAGGCCAATGCTAAAATAGTTATTCCTCCATCTCATTGGTATCCGGATACACTAATCATCTAGAAAATCTATGTAAATTACTATACCATTGGTATCTCACTCCCCAGAGACTTCACAAAATCTCCTCTCGCTATGCTGATTTCTGTAGGAGATATGGCTCAATAGACAGAATTTTGATCCATTTCCAGTGCTTTTGCCCTTAGATCTCAGGTTTATGGACCCAGATTTTTCAACTAATGTCCACCCTATGTGACATACAGATACCCCCTAATCTAGCTATGGCTCTTTTAAATATACATTCTGACCAATTACCATACAACATGTGTACCTCACTGCTACATATTCTGATAGCATGATTTTGGAATGGCAATTCCATCCCCTCCATTTCTGATATAATTAAAGTAGTGAATAGTAACAGTTGGTTTGAATATATGTATGCTTGTGCTTCTAACAAAAAGGGGTACATTTATGAAACTGGGAAATCTGGATCCAAATTAATTTCTGTTACATGCCAAACTCTTACGTACTTTAACTTTTTTAACTATACAACTTTATCGGTTCATCGACCTGTTCCATATGTTTTTCTTTTATACTTTTCTTTTTATTTCTTCTTTCACTATGTTCAAGCTATACAATTTACATGTTATGTATAAATTTGTCCAAAGACTACCACCTCAACGATATGGCAATGATTATCTCCATATTTTGAAAACTTTTGAAAAACTGTTCAATAAAAATTGAATGTTCAAAAAAAATAAGAAATGTTTCCCTGATGAAGATTGGGTGTGAATAGGGTGCTACAGAGATTTCAGCTGACGCCCATGTAAAAGAAAGTGAAAAGTCTCTCATGCAAGCTTATGCTAATTTTCTTGAGGAAACCGAGAGACTTGAGAGAAAAAGAAAATGCTTGCAAAGAAACCATTCAGTGTGAACAGGACTTTAGTAAAATGCAGATAAGAGTCCAGGAGTTAGAGATAACGTGTTGCAAATTAAAAGGAGATTCTACAGATGCACATATTCAAAATACAGATTTACACGATCAAGTTGCAGTGCTGAAAATGCAGTTAGCCCAGAGAAATGGTGAATGGGATTTGCAGATAACTGAGCTTGGGGAAAGCATAGAAATGGAGAAAGCTGCTTGCAGCCAGGCACAGAAGCAAACAAAGCTCTTCAAAAACATACTGCACATTAAGGAAAAGCAGGAAGAACTCTGTAAGTGACTGGTGTCTCAGCTACAGATGAGCTTGGATGAGGTAGCTGAGGAATATGAAGCTCAAATCCTGGAACTTAACCTGAATCATGCTCTAGTTGCGGTGGAACTATCCAAACGCTAAGAGCAAGCTGAAAAGGTGAAAGCAACTTTGGAAAGTTAGTGTACTGTCTGACCCATGAAGTGAAGGTACTATGGGAAGACAAGTGTGAGTCTGAATGCAAGAGTAAGGCAGTAGAGACGCAGCTTCAAAAGCTACAAAAAAAATCACTGAAGGTGACAAAGTACAGCAAAGCTGTCTGGGAAGATTAACAGACTGCGGGTGGACTTGGAGGCTCAGATTGAAGAGTCTCAGAGGCTGGTGCAAGAAGTGATGTGCCAGAGGATTGGACTTAGTGCACACCTGAACATAATGGAAGCTGAGAGAAATGTGTTCCTCAAGCAGTTAGAGGAAGATGCAAAAACTAAGAGAAACCTGCCAAAGCAGATTTCAACACTTCAGGCTCAGGTGTCAGATATGGAAAAGAAAATGGAAAAGAATACTGCATGCTTAGGTTCTGTTGAAGAGCAAAAGAGAGAAATTAAAAGAGAATTAGAAGCTACAAGTTAACAGTATGAATAAAAGGCAGCTGCTTATGTTACATTTGAGAAGTTTAAAGTAAGTCTTCAACATGAGTTAGAAGATGTTACCGTGGAGCTTGGTCACTAGCATCAGAGTTTGTCCAAACTGTAGTAGAAACAGAAGCTGTGTGAACATGGGCCTGCTGAAGAGAAAATCAGATCTGCAAGATATGCCACCAAATGTGAGTGAGCTGAAGAAAGGGCTCGTGAAAATGAGAATGAAGTGCTAACTTTGATATGCGCCCTAAAATTAATGATGTTAGAGGAAAAGGCACAAAAGGTACAAAAGTTCACCAGGAAGTTAGGCGCAAAGAAGAAACTCTTGGAATCAAATAGGTGTGTTGTTATAAGAAGGTTCAGAGACTAGAGAGGTCTAGGACCCAGTTCAGACAGAAAAGGAAAAAAGATTTTGTTGCAGCACCAGGAAAATTAAATACATGCAGTGGAACCAGCCAAATTATGCTTAGAAGGTAACCTGGGCATTATATGTGAACAGGTTGTAAAGACCTGCAAAGACTTGAGGGAAGAAATCACCTCTTTAAGCAAGAATAAGGGGACTGAGCAAAAGTTGGAGGCTGGGCAATCCTCTTAAGTAAAATAGGTTGCTGAAGCTGAGGAAGCCACTAAAGCAGAGACTGGAAAAGATGCCTCAGAAGTTACAAAGTGTAGCAGAGCAGAGTCAGTAGAAGCAGATTCCACACAAAGACTTAAAAAGAGAGCAGTTAATGAGAAAGGGCTAGTTAAGTCACAGACTGAGAAAGATGAGGTGGCAGCTGGGACAGTGCCAGTGCCAGTTAGAGAACATAAAGAAATTGAGCATGAAGAAAGTGGCTTCACACGTAGAGACCCCTGATCCTGGAATTTTGACCCCAGAGGGGGTAAAAGCTGTGATGCGGCCTACAACCTTTATATGGGGGGTATGTGGCAGTGCAGTACACAAAAGGGCCCATAGAGGGCTGCAGACAGGACTTCTGGTACTGTAGTGAAAGGATTAATGCTGATGGGTGTGGCAGGAAGCAATGTAAAAGTCTTGGGTCCTGCCACACTCAGGGGAAGGTACAGCTCAGTTGAGCTTGAAGGGCTGGTAGCCCAAGGTCCAGTTTAGACCAGTGAGGTCTGTTGCAGACCAATTCTGGGACCATCACGCATCTGATGGAGGTTAATTGATTCTGAACAAGAAGATCTACAGCGGGAGCACGGAAAGAAGCTGTCTTTTTCTTCTACACCGCATCTGATGGAGGAGGACGTCCAGTAGACACCCGAGCAGGGTAGTGACGGTAGTCCTGTGGATTGTGAACTCTAAATTATGGACATTTGTATGCTGTGCACAATTGCGGTGTAATGCTGAATAAATGCTGGCAGGTGACAGTCTTATGATCTCTGTTATCTCCCTTCTTTAACGAGAGATAACAGACATCATAAAATTGTAGCATTCCTTAGCTCAGTGGACTGATTAGGTATTTGTCTCTTTGCTCAGTTTGTCTGTTATTTTAAGTCTTGAGTGTGAAACAGTCTCAAATTCCTGTGTGTGAACATTTATTTAGATCAAGAGGGGTGTCCTCTCTGCATCTGTATGTTATATTTGTGCCTCATTCAAACCAGTTTCATGTTAGCCTGATGATGGGTTGAACCCGAAAGCTCACTATAACATCATGTATGTTTGTTAGCCATTAAAAGGTATCATATCTACAATCTTACTTGGTTTATCTCATTGAGAACAATCACACTTTGCTCAACTGGCTAACATGGTACCAAACCCCCTTCTCTTTTGTACACTAGCTGAAAACAGGTTCATAAGCTATTGACATCTGTGCGCATGTATATATGTGTGTATGTATATATATATATATATATATATATATATATATATATATATATATATATATATATATATATATATATATATATATAATCTGTGTATTTATATACATACATTGTCAAACTAATCAAGCACCTAAGAGGAGTTCTCGGAATCAAATGAAACTTTATATTTGTGATTGTAACATTGATATAAGTAAGTGATTACAATACTAGAGCAAAAGGATAATTTATTGTGGAAAACTGAACACTTGAAGGGAGGCTCTAGTACCCTGTTGGTCCACCTCTAGCTTGGATGCAAGATGTGATGCGGGAGGGCATGGAGGCATACAGGTTCCATATGGTATCCTTCCGCATATCAGTCCAAATTTGCTGTAACTGAACCTCTAAATTGTGCAAACTCGTAGGCTGTCGAAGTTGACATCCCAGATATGCATGTTCATATATATAAATCTGGTGACCGGGCAGGCCATGGAAGTGTGGCAATGTTGTGGAGGCATTCCTATGACACCCTTGCTGTGTGCAGCTGAGCATCACCTGCTAGAAAATGGCTTTTAAAAGTCCTGTCATGAGAAGTGACACAAGTGGCTGTAGGATGTCATTGTCCCTCCTACCACTACAAAGGGTGAGTGACTGTCATATGTGATGGTCCCCCAGAACATCACATCAGCAGTGGAGGCAGTGTGCTGTCCCATAGCAAAGGCAGGATTGAGGCACTCACCCATGGGTGTCCAGACATGAACATGGCCATCTTCAGTGCCCAAACAAAAGCTAGTTTCATCTTTGAAGACAATCCGACTCCACTCTGTAGCAGTTCAGTTTTGTCATTCATGACACCACTGTAAATGGAGGCACCGGTTGGTGTCAAATGCAGTATATGTAATGGGCACCATGAGACCAAATGTCATTTATCCAAGCACCTGGAAGTGCTACTGACAGACATACAGGCCTACAATGATGCTGCCACCTGTCTTGGGATGGCAGACAACAAAACAGTTGGAGCTTGCAGGCTTGTTGGACAATCAGACAATCCTTACTTCTGGTAGTCTGTCGAGGGCATCCTGAAATCAGTCGCCTTGTATGCATGTCTTCACTAATCCACTGGTCCCAACACCTCCTAACAGTCTAGTCAGAATGGCACAGGTGGCAGGCAATTCATTGATATGACCATTCAGCTTCTCACATTCCAATGATATGCCCCTCTTAAACTCTGTTAAATGGGCAAAATCTCTTTGATTGCATTGTAGAGGCGTGTTTAGTAGTCAACAAGTTTTAGACAAGTGCAAAAAGAGGTCCAATACACACAAGTAGCCTCTGAGAGGCTTTTTATAAGTCAATAGTACAACTACTTCTAGGGCCTTCGGTGGCAAGACTGTTTATGTAATCACGTCATAACTCTAAACATTTGTATATCTGCCTGAGATGTAACTGCATGCTGAGTTTTGCAGCAAAACAACTACTCCTTCTAGGTCAGACCTGCACAACATATTCGGGCCACGGGCTACATGTGGTCTGAGAGGATTTCTGGCGGCCCGCAGACTGTGACATAACTATGATGTGCAGTGGCTAGTTGCTAGCCTCTTGATATTATAGTCATGTTACAATCCGTGGCACAGTCATATCACGCTAGACTCTAGCAGAAAGGCCTAAACCTTACCATTGCCATGACATGACTATGCAGAGTAAAGGATCCTTAGTGAATAACAGTCATGTGACCAGCTGCACAGTTATTAAAGTCTAGAAAAGTTCTATAGGCCACAGAAGTGGCATATATATATATATATATATATATATATATATATATATATATATATATATATATATATATATATATATATATATATATATATATATATATATATATATATATAGATCTGGTGCTAGAATACTAAACCCTACCACTCGTTTCACAAACATCTGAGTTGACCTAATATATTTTGGGTAGACTGCATGCTGAAAGGTTTACTGTGAGCAGCAGATTTGTGCTGCAGTTGTGGATCAGAGTTGGGGTTTGAGGCATTTTGGACAACACCTTTAAGGAAAAAAATAACTTGCTCCCAGTCTTGTAAGGAAAAAGTCTGTTGACAAAAACTTGTGGGAGTCACTCTGTGAAGGTACACAACCAAACCTGTGGTGATTTTCTGTGGCATTAGTTCTGGTAGCATGGGTGCTGTATGACGTTTAGTTAGAGGCCAGATGGCCAGGTTTGTTTGACAGTCATGCATTGTGAAATATGGTATACAGTGTGAATACTGCTGTGCTGCATAGAAGTAATACATACTGGTGAAGTCAGATTTTTAAGAAAATTTTACATTGTAGAGTGTTTTCCTGAGTGTGACGCCATGCATCTTATGAGGAAAAGATAGCGATCCACATGTGACTCATCCCCAGTTTGTCACAATACTTAAAGGGTCACAAATCATTTGAGTATGTGAGGCTTGGGATAGTCCTGCACTCGCAACACCCAGCAACAGCTGATTTACACCTAAATGGTTGTCCTGTAATAACAAAATGGTCGAAGGTCTGCCAGGATGGGAGGTGCCCTTACTGAGCTCTTCTTTGTTCAGAAACATGAAACGAGGGTCCCAAGCAGGGCACCCTATTGGGTCATATGAGTATGCCATCTTGACACAACCCCTTTAAATACAGAGAGAAGATATCCTATTGTACATTACCTGAATACCAGCCTGAAGTCCAGAACATATATTTGTTCCTCCACTTGCTACTGTTGGAAGAAGTTTTCTTAGATTCTGACGTTGTACATCGCTTTTTATTTGGACTAATGATGATATTGTAGAGGCACTGCTTGAAAATGTTACCATTCCAACGTGAGAATCAATTTCAATGATTTGCATGAGAAAAACGTCTGCGGCCTGGTATAAACGCCCAATACGATTACTCTGAAAAACAAAGAAACAAATACACAAATGTTTTCAAGTTTTATGTGAATAACACATATTTAATTGGTTAGACATGATGAAGGACAGAACTTGATATAGTAGAAAGTAAAGGCTTAATGACCAGATTGGGTTCTTCCTTCCATTTTTTGTATATGACTACCCAGTTCCTGAAGAGTTGTTAGGTCCAACTAAAAAATGCATTGAACCAATTAAACCGTATTGAACATACGAATTGTAGACTGAATTGGGTTGAACCCATCCCATTGGGGTGAGTCCATTAACCAAGTATTTAAGGTTCATATACATCAGGTTATCGTTGTTTTACTCTATTCTGACATTGTGCAAGCTTATATATAAAGGCTGACACACTTTCTACAGGGACCTTCATTTTTTTGGGAACCCTGTGAAAAAATGACTAGTACCTAAGTATCCATTACGGAACTTTGAGCACGCAATAAGGGAATCCATAGATACATCTCTTTGAGATACCCCTAGTACCACACACTTGGATACAGTTATTATATGTGGTTGTCCTGTCTTAATAGTCCACCGTCCTTTGACTTTTTAATAATCTATTAATAAAGAATTTATAATTTTAGGATTCTTATCTGTGAATGTGATATAGTAGAAAGTAGTATGCATTTTTAATAGTCTATTGTTATTTGCAGGAAATAGGAAAGAAAAGTACTTTAGGGGGCATTCACAAGTGGAAACACAGCAAAACCATAGGTTACAGCCGAAAATCCTCAGCATTTTTTTTCCCTCCACACATGAACAGGTTTTGCTCTAATACCATTCACTTTCATAGTAAATGTTTCCGCAGCGTTTCCACAATGTGTGATTGCTTACTATAAAAGTGAATGGGATTAAAACAAATCCTGTTTACATGTAGAGGAAAAAGAACGCTGGGGATTTTCTGCTGTAACCGCGCTATAATTTTAACCTGCAGTTTTTCGGTGGATTCACTGCAGAAAGTCTGCAACAAAACTGCAGCATTTCCACAATGTGTGAATGCACACTTACTGTAAGTACAGGTCAATATAGCCTACGTGCACCAAAATCTTCTGAAATATTGCTGAGAAAAGATATAATCCACAAGTGCTAGATCTGGAGAGATGACCTCAGGTCATAAACCGTAGTAGGCAGACAAAATAGGGCAGATTTACCAACCCTGTTAAGTAATTTATCACAGTGGTTCATACTGAATGATAAATTTGGCACATGTTTAGACAGTCTTTGACTAACTTTATACCAACTATTGGATTTTGGAGTACATTGTCACATTTGAGCCATACCCCTTTTCCACTGAGCCACGTCCTTTTATCAAGCAAGATACAGTGGATTATTCATTTTGGTGCATTTGTTTTATTGGCACGTTTAAGACTTGATGCAACATTCAATGCCAGAAATGTGCAAACTTTTGGCAAATGGTTTGACAAGATCTAGGTACGATCACATTAGTAAATCTGTCCCAAGACAACAGGAGTAAAATGGGCCAGGCACTCTGAGCAATGCAGCCCAGTTGTCCTATAGGTTGGTGGGGTTTCATGGACCCAGAACCCTACTTTATTGTCTTTATGAAAATTGGAACATCTGTTCACTTACACTTGACTTTGCTCTTAGTCTGAATTAAGAACAATGTTTAATCACCGAGACATTAGCTGTTATAGGGAATACTTACAGTAGCCATGCTTCCAGACACATCCATCACTAATGTTATCACTCTGTCCGAAAACTGTAAAACTGTGACAGTGGGATCCGGTATAGTGAGGCCAGGAGAGGGCTGTGTGGACTTTATATCAGCGGAGCTCGCAATCACATCCCAAGTGCTACGGAAATTGCATTTTTCATTTTGCAGGTTTGAAGCTTCAATGTTATGGTTGCTGTCATTGCAGAAATTAATGACCTAAAACAGTAATCACAGTGTTAATTTCTTTCAAAAGAGAACATATGCCAATACACAACTGTCTCACTGAATGTCAGAGTTTACTTATACTTACAGGAGGAATAGACTGCATGTACATTAAGGATGCCGTGACCGTCTGAAACTGCTTAGGCACAAAAAGACAGCCTTCTTCATAGAGCCCAGTGTTAGGATCAATTTTACAATTATCAATCTTACACGACAACGTTCCTTGACATCTCCGTATTCTGTACGCACCTTCAATGTCAGCAGAACACCTGGAAATCACAGTTACAATGTGAGACTTAGTATTCATACTAATTATTAGGCCCCATAAGCATTACGCTGTTAAAGCAATTATTCAGCAACAACATAGAAATAGTGCTGTATGTACAATAACAACTAAAAGCTGAAGTGCATATAATAAGGCGAATGTAATGAAACAAAGTGAAAGATAAATAGCTGGAGGGAAAAGGAATTATATTAACCAATACCGAAAATACAAATACCAGTTACATTAAACGCAAGATCGGCAGAATCTATATCACACGTATTGCCACACTCTGTATCACACCTATTGCCACGCTCTGTATTACATGTCTCGCCACACTCTGTATCACACCTATCGTTACATTCTGTATCATACATATTGCCACACACTAAATAACACATATCGCCACACTCTGTATCACACATATCGCCGCAATCTGTATCACACATATCGCCACAATCTGTATCACACGTATCACCACTCTCTGTATCACACGTGTCGCCACACTCAGTATCACACCTATCGCCATACTCACACACTCTGTATCACACCTATCGCCATTCTCTGTATCACACGAATCATGTGATACAGAGAATGTCGATAGGTGTGATACAGAGTGTGTATCACACTCTGTATCACACATCGCCACACTCTGTATCACACATATTGCCAAGCTCTGTATTACACATATCGCCACAATCTGTATCACACGTATCACCACTCTCAGTATCACTTGTATTGCCACACTCTGTATCACACCTATCGCCACATTCTGTATCACATATATCACCACACTTTGTATCACATATATCGCCACACTTTGTATCACACGTATCCCCACTCTCTGTATCACACATATCGTCACACTCTGTATCACACTTATCGCCACACTTTGTATCACACCTATTGCCACACTCTGTATCACACATATCAGCACACACTGTATCACATATATCGCCACACTCTGTATCACATATATTGCCACACTTTGTATCACACATATCGCCACTCTCTGTATCACACCTATTGCCACACTCTGTATCACACATACCACCACACTCTGTATCACATCTATCACCACAATCGGTATCACACGTATCACCACTCTCTGCATCACACATATAACCACTCTCTGTATCACACGTGTAACCACTCTCTGTATCACATGTGTCACCACTCTCTGTATCACACATATCGCCACATTCTGTATCACACATATCGCCACACTCTGTATCACACATATCACCACACTCTGTATCACACCTATCACCAAACTTTGTATCACACCTATCACCACACTCTGTATCACACATATTGCCACACTTTGTATCACACCTATTGCCACACTTTGTATCACACATATCACCACACTCTGTATCACATGTATCACCACAATCGGTATCACATGTATCACCACTCTCTGTATCACACGTATCACCACTCTCTGTATCACACCTCTCTGTATCACACATATCGTCACATTCTGTATCACACGGATTGCAACTCTCTGTATCACATGTATTTCCACTCTCTGTATCACACGTATCGCCACACTCGGTATCACACTTATTGCCCACTCTGTATTCCACTTATTGCCACACTCTGTATCACACATATCGCCACACTCTGTATTACAAGTATCACGTCAATCGGTATCACACGTATCACCACTCTCTGTATCACACGTATCACCACTCTGTGTATCACACATATCGCCACATTCTGTATCACACATATCACCACACTTTGTATCACACCTATTGCCACACTCTGTATCACACATATCAGCACACACTGTATCACATATATCGCCACACTCTGTATCACATATATTGCCACATTTTGTATCACACATATCGCCACTCTCTGTATCACACCTATTGCCACACTCTGTATCACACATATCACCACACTCTGTATCACATGTATCACCACAATCGGTATCACATGTATCACCACAATCGGTATCACACGTATCACCACTCTCTGTATCACACATATAACCACTCTCTGTATCACACGTGTCACCACTCTCTGTATCACACGTGTCACCACTCTCTGTATCACACATATCGCCACATTCTGTATCACACGTATCACCACTCTCTGTATCACACATATCACCACATTCTGTATCACACATATCGCCACACTCTGTATCACACATATCGCCACAGTTTGCACCACACCTATCACCACACTCTGTATTACACATATTGCCACAGTTTGTATCACACCAATCGCCACACTCTCACACTCTGTATCACACCTATTGCCACACTCTGTATCACACCTATCACCACACTCTGTATCACACCTATCACCACACTCTGTATCACACCTATCACCACACTCTGTATCACACCTATCACCACACTCTGTATCACACATATCGCCACACTCTATATCACACATATCACCACACTCTGTATCACACCTATCACCACACTCTGTATCACACCTATCACCACTCTCTGTATCACACCTATCACCACTCTCTGTATCACACGTATCGTCACACACTGTATCACATATTACCACACTTTGTATCACACCTATTGCCACACTTTGTATCACACATATCACCACACTCTGTATCACATGTATCACCACAATCGGTATCACATGTTTCACCACTCTCTGTATCACACATATCGCCACATTCTGTATCACACGGATCGCAACTCTCTGTATCACATGTATTTCCACTCTCTGTATCAATCGTATCACCACACTCTGTATCACACTTATTCCCACACTATGTATCCCACTTATTGCCACACTCTGTATCACACATATTGCCACACTATGTATCCCACTTATTGCCACACTCTGTATCACACATATCGCCACACTCTGTATTACAAGTATCACGTCAATCAATATCACACGTATCACTACTCTCTGTATCACACGTATCACCAATTTCTGTATCACACATATCGCCACATTCAGTATCACGCATATCACCACACTCTGTATCACACATATCGCCACAGTTTGCACCACACTCTGTATTAAACATATTGCCACAGTTTGTATCACATCAATCACCACACTCTCACTCTGTATCACACCTATCGCCACACTTTGTATCACACATATCACCACGCTCTGCATCACACCTATCGCCACACTCTGTATCACACATATCACCACACTCTGTATCACACATATGTCCACACTCTGTATCACACCTATCAACACTTTCTGTATCACACATATCACCACACTCTGCATCACACGTATCACCCCACTCTGTATCACACGTATCGCCACTCTCTGTATCACACGTATCTCCATTCTTTGTATCACACGTATCGCCACACTCTGTATTACACTTATTGCTACACTCTGTATCCCACTTATTGCCACACTTTGTATCACACCTATCGCCACACTCTGTATCACACGTATCGCCACACTCTGTATCAACCATATTGCCACACTTTGTATCACACATATCACCGCACTCTTGCTATGGCATGACATCATACTGCAAGAGCGATCAAAGCATCGCTGGTTGTGGTCCCCCCTGAGGACTAAAAGAAAGTTAAAAAGTAAAAATAAAGGTTTACTAATTATTTAAAAAAAGTAATAAAAGTAAAAAAAAACTTTTGCCATATTTGTAATAAAAATCTAAATAATGAGGCAAAAATATGTATTTGGTATCACTGCGTCCATAAAAGTCCGATCTATCAAAGTAATGCATTATTTACTGAACATGGTAAACGTTGTCCAAAAAAAAATATATAAAGAATGCCAGAAATGCGTTGTTTTTGGTCACCCGATCTCCAAGAAAAAATGTAATAAAAAGCGATCAAAAAGTCGTTTGTATAAAAAAAATGGTACCTACGGAAATGACAGGACGCACCGAAAGATGGCAGAATGTGTTTTTTTTTCCATTTCTGTTCATTTAGAATTTTTTTAAAAGTTTTTCAGTACATTATATGGTACAATAAATAGTACCATTTAAAAATAAAACTCGTCTCACAAAAAACAAGCCCTCATACAGCGACGTCGATGAATAAATAAAGGAGTTTCGATTTCTTAAAAGGGAGGAGGAAAAAAAGAAAATGGAAAAAAGCAAAAAAGCTCTGTCACTAAAGAGTTAAGTTATATTAATTATCATTGAGATAATATACAAAATCCAGTACCAATGCTTCACTGCGATCTCTTATAATAATATCATCTATGAAGCGTGCATACTAAAACTATTAGAATTTTATGTGGGTTAGAATTAAAGTAAATATATTGTTCCTCCCACCAAGCCATCATCAAATTAGCTGGTTTCTGAGAGAATCTTGACCTCATGGGGTCCCTCGTTATCTGTAGGTAAAAATTATCATCAAAAGCAATAAAACTTTTGTTTTAACAAATACTCTTCACTCATTACGATACATTCTTGTAGCTTCTCACTGTATATACTGTGTTTTTGAAGATGATATATAACAGCAACTATAGCGAATTGATGTGGAATATGCAAACATAATCTTTCAACATCACATGTCAACCACTGTAGTAGCGCAGTGCACGGAATGGCCTGTAGGGGGCTATAGATAGTCATTCTGGTGTCTGAATGAGAGAAACACCTGTGGGTGTGGCAGGAAGTAACATAAAAGAATCAGTTCCTACCACACTCAGGGGAAGTTAACAGCTCAGTAGAGTTGAAAGAGCTGCAAGCCTGAGGTCCAGTGTAGACCAGTGAAGGCCTCAAGTCTGACAAGGAGGACACCCCTAGACTCATACCTTGGTGAGGTCCAGTGTGAATGGAGTAAAGGCCCCGAGTCTGACAGGGAAGACGCCCCTAGACTCACATTATGGATAATGAACTTTGTATGCTGTACCTGTGTTTGCTGTGTATCTGGAATAAATGCTGGCAGGTGCCAGATTTAAAGTAATACAAGTCTCTGGAGCTTAATGTACAAATGTAACAACCATTCTTATGAAAGTTGGCAGTCCAGTAGGTGAGTAACCTCAACTTACCACATATGATGGAGGATGTGCAGGCAAGGAATAGCGCAAAAAACTGCAGAGTGATGGATGCATTTAAAGGGCCAGGAGGCTGAAAGTGGGGTTGCCATGGGGCAAAGAAGATTTGCCAGTTGTGTTTGAAGGGCCAGGAGACCAAAAGTGCAGTTACTGTGGGGCATTATAGGTCCAGACAAAGGACAATTGGGAAAACAAGTTGGTGGACTGTTTTTTTTTTATTTTGTTTGTTTGTCTATGTTGTACTGTGCAGCCAATATGGCATTTGTTGAGGGAGCTCTGCTGGGGTTCTGTGCAGGATGGCACAGTGAAAGCTGCATAATGTAAATGGACATTTAATTAAGTGTGCAATTAAATAAATGTCATAAAATGTTTTCCATAAATGATAATCCTGGAATGTGTAGAATTGTACAGGGAGTTCAGCCACCACTGATGGGCAAGTGAGACCAAATATGCTTCTAGTAGTAGAGAGAAGAAATAGTGAAAATAATGCATTTAGTACTATAAGTGTAGGAATTCTCGAGAGAGGAGTTACCGCTGGAGTTTCCTGTGAAACTGAAATAGTCACTAGTAGCAACCAAATGTCAGCTGGAACAACAGGTAGTACTAAAAATGCAAGGAAAAAAGAAAAAGAGAAAGAAGACTGCTTCTAGTAAAACAGAAGGTGTGGTCAGTGCAGACCCTGAGGTCCAAAGGGAGACAGACAGTAAACACTTAGAGTTCAGGAGGAACTTGCCATGATGTGGGCTGTCCTGAATGCTATGGTAAAGCAAGGTTTACTGATAGAGGAGGAGACAGAAAAAGAAAGGATGCTCTCCAAGAAGCTGCTCAGGTGAAAACAGAAAGTTTAACTGTCTTAAAGCAGAATGCACACCTTAGAACAGGAGCGCCAAACTCATTTTAACCGAGGGCCACATTTGCCTTATGGGTGTTTTCAAAGGTCCAATTGTAATTGTAAGACAGTGTAGTTATAGTAACAGTGACCCTCATAGTGGCTCCAGTAGTAACAGTGACTGCCACAGTAGTACCAGTAGTAATTGTGGCCCCAGTAGTAACAGTGACCACCAAAGTGACCCAGTAGTAATAGTGACCCCCACCTCAGCCTCAGTAGTAATTGGTCCCTGGTCAGTCAGAGTTCCTACAGGCATTCCACTCACCCATATGCTGCTGAGCCTGTAACCACTGTCCTCTCTCCTCGGTATCTGCATGACAAACAGGACGGCACACACAGACACAGTAGGGAAGAGGTCAGCAGTCACAAGGTGAGCAGTCAGCAATGGGGCGACTGCTGACAGAGCTAAACTGTCTCTCTCTGCCCGACGGTATCCCAGGCTCAGTGTATACTTGCCGGACAGGCCATCTGAACGGGCGCATGGACGGGAGATGCAGCCATAACACGTGTGCCTTAGAAGATTAGCTAAAGCTGAAGCTGATCACAGGTTGTTGCTGGAGGAGCAAACCATTCAGTGTGGAAATGCTTAAAATAATTGACAAGTGAGAATGAAAAATATGAGGGCTATGTTTCAAAAGCCCATAAAAATACAAGATCTCAGGAATGTAGCTAAAGATGAAATTGGTCACTGATTATATCTGGAAGCGCAAGCTGCACAGTGTGAACTAGACTGTAGGAAGATGCATATGAGAGCCCAAGAGTTAGAGATGATGTGTTGAAAGTCACGAAGAGATTCTACGGATGCATGTAATCAAGTTACAGAGTTGAAAAGGCAGTTAGCAAAGAAAAATGGTGAATTGGAGTCTCAGATAAGTGAGCTCCAGGAAAATCTGGAAATGGGGAAAGCTGCTTGCAGCCAGGCAGAGAAGCAATAAAAATCCTGGAATATATACTGGACTTCAAGGAAGCACAAGAAGCACTTCATGAGTAAGTGGTGACCCAGCTCTAGATGAGCCGGGATGAGGAATTGAAGTATATGAAACGCAGATCCAGGAGCTTAAAAGGAATCATGCTCTAATCATGAAGGAACTGTCCAAATAGTTAGAGCAAACTTAAAAAATGAAAGAAACCTTGGAAGAAGCCAAACAGGCCTTGGAAAGGGACTGTATTGAATTGACCCATGAGGTGACGGTGCTATTAGAAGACAAGTGTAATCTGAATGTAAGAGAAACATGGCTTGAAGAGCTACAAGTAAAAATCAATGAAGATAACATAGCACAGGCAGAGCTGTCTAAGAAGGTGAACAGACTGCAGGTGTAAATGGAAGCTCAGATTGAAGACTCTTAAAAGCTGATGCAAGAAGAGACATATCAGAGGCTTGGCCTTAGTGTACACCTAAAGAGAATGGAAGATGAAACAAATGTGTTCTTCAAGCAGTTAGCGGAAGTTGCAGAAACTAAGAGAAACTGTCAAAACAGATTTCAACACTTCAGGCTCAGGTGTCAGATATGGAAGAAAAATGGAGAAGAATACTGCATGCATGGATTCTGCTGAAGAGCAAAAGAGAGAAATTCAAAGAGAATTAGAAGCTACAAATCAGCAGAATAACAAAAAAGCAGCTGCTTATGATTAACTTGAGAAGTTTAAAACAAGTCATCAGTAGGAATTAGAAAATGTTACTGTAGAGCATGGTCACCAGATTGTGTCCAGACTGGAGAAGAAACAAAGGATGTGCAAACAGGGGCTTACTGATGAGAAAATCAGATCTACAAAATAAGCCATTGAATGTGAGCATGCTGAAGAAAGGGCACGTGAGAAAGAGACTGAAGCAATAACCTTGACACACACCCTGAAAGTAGTGTCAGAAGAAAAGGCCATGTTTCAAAAGTTTGCCGAAAAGCTATGTCTAAGGATGAAACACTGGGAATTGAATAGTTGTATTGCTAAAAGGAAAGTTTGGAGACTAGAGAGGTCTTAGACCCAGTACAGATGGCAAGTAAAAGAAAGGAAGATCTTGTTGAAGAATCTTAAAAATGAAATACAAGAGCAGATTAGCACCAAGACAGAGGCTGAAAAGAGAACTCTGGTACGGGAAAAGCTCAAGAGTATGTTGCAACAACCGGTAGCAGCAATCAACACTCTGTTGGAGAATCTTAAAAATGTTATACAAGCAGTAAAGTATGCAAAAGTATGCTAAGAAGGTGACCTGGACACTACAGATGAACAGTTTATGAAAACTGGAAAAGTCTTGAAGGAAGAAATCGCCTCTGTAAACAATAGTAAAGGCATTTAGAAGGTGAGGGCTGAGCAACAGATAAGGCTGAGCAATCCTCTAAAGTATAAGAGACCAAAGAGAAGTGGAAGCTGAGGCTTCTGAAGCTGAGAAAGTCACTTGAGAAGCAGAGAGTGGAAAAGAGGCATCAGAAGCTGCAACAGAAATCTTGGAGAAACTACGTCAAGATAGTGCTGTCAAATCTGGACAATTGGAAACACCGCAGCAAGAGAATAATAACTTCAAAAAGCAAACCCAGAAAGTGAAGTAACAGTTATTTCCAGCAGAATGTAATAGTAGAAGCCTATTGCAGGGATGCTAGCTCCAAAAACCAACTCATCCATGAACTGAAAGCTACCATGAAAAAGTTAGATTTAGAGGTAAAAGAATAGAAGTGGAGAACGAAGAGTCTGGGTACAGACATTACAAGTGTTCAAAAGGTGAGGAAAGTCAAACACAAAGCATATGAGATTGCAGTTGGGATCCTGAGCCAACATCTTGAAGAAGCACTGACTGCGAAAAAAACAATGGAATCTGAGCTCAATAAACTTAAAATGCAAGTTTCTAAAAGAGGCAGCAGTCAAGCTTTTCAGAAAAAGTTGAATGAATTAAAAAGTGAATTCGAGACTATAACCATGTGCAAGAAGTTGCAGAGAGTAGCAATACAGGGCAGTATCCACCCAGTGGGGTCGGAAATGCTGATGTTCTGCTCGACAACATCAGGGCCACTCCTCGCCGAAACGTAGGTTACTTGTGTCATGCCACCTGGTCACTATAGTCATACTTTGCCTTGCCCAGATCTGCAGGCCGTCGCTATGACTACCATGCTGCTTCCAGCCGCGTCATTGTGACACACCTCCAGGAGTCTCCTATGAGCATGGAGGGTTGGCGTCCACCATGTTGATCTCGTGAAAAAGACGATCTGGAGTGTGGCGCAGTGATCAGACCCTATGACGAGCAAGGCCTTTATTATCAGGTCAATAATACATTTGAGCACCCATGCTGGCAGCCAGGATGACATATTAACCAGACGGGTGAGTTGTTCTCTCCACCCTCTCTTTCCAATTTGTATACTGATTGGGTGATCCTGCATGCTCTAATTTCTGAACAGACTCTCCAAAATCTATGAGGGTAGTTAGTCACTCTTTATATGAGGGGCTGTGAATTCATTTTTTGCCACAGCCACTATTAAGGAAAGGCTACATTCCTCTTTTGCTGCTCCCCATTAGCAATCTCTGGATTACTTAATCCTGTGTAATTCTACTTTACGGTATGCATAAACTCATGCACGGTCAATCCTGATTCCCTCGGCAGCTACAAACTTCCTTACATGTATGACTTGATTTTGTAGTGACTTCAATCTTTTATCTATGATAAAATTAACGGTTCCTTCCTGGGGTAATGATACACCTCATCCACAAATAGTACAGTTGACCGCGCCACGTTGCCTTGGGTCATGACCGTGTACTTGAGACATCTGGTCAATTGATACTCTGCCCGCAGTTGTACCTCCATTCAGTTGTTTTATTGCCCTACAACCATTGATCCATACTTTTACGTCCGTCTAGCCCTATATTTTAACAAGGTAATTAATAAAGTATTATGTTTTAGCATCTACTCTGTGAAGGATCTCCTACAATACTAGACTGCTCCTGTCTCTGTGAATATATTCTAGAATGCAGGGAATCATAATCTTTGTGATTTGCATATTTTTTCAATTGGTATTGCACTTTATCAATGGTAATTATGACTTCTTTTAATTTTTCATTCTCAGACTCAATGATGACACTCACTAAGGTAAGTGCACATTCAGACAAAGCAATATTCCATTTATCCATGATGGCTTGTGAAAAGATGGTAGTGGGAACTTTCTTTAGGCGTAGGCCCCGCTGAATCATTTTACATTAAATATAATTCTGTAAAGTACTTTGATCCCACCACACTTTTCACTCCCGTTTCTTTGCTTTTTCCAGTGCAACAAAAAGTTCTTTGCATTTTGTGTACTCCATTGATTGAGCAGGTGTGGATCCAAAAACCGGCACTAATTTATTTAGACAGATTTGTGTTTCTAGATCACATTCACTTCTTTAAGTTGGAAAATGTGCATTTAAATTAAATGTTAAATTTATGCTAAAACCGGTTATCATGTTTCTACTTCCTCTCCAGTCAGTAAGTCTCAAATTATGAATTCCAAAATACATGACACAGCAGTATCTTCATCTGGTTAGTAGATAGTATTTACCTCCCCAGTTTAACGTAAATGTTTTCAGATGCTCGGGCTGACCGTGAGTCCAAATGCACGAATAGCAACAACAATGGAGAAAAGCCGGGTCCTTAAAAAAAAACGTATTTTATTCCAAAAAATCTATAAAATTAGAAATGGTAGGTACTGCGTTTCGAAAGGCACTTCTTTCTTGATCACAGCTAATAAATTGACTTGGTACTTCCCCGTAAAATCAATTACGGACCAATCATTATACATATAAATCATATGTGCACATTATCACAAGTTAATAATTCTCAGTGTTGGTTGTTGCAACTGTGTGGGTTGTCGAGCATTTAGGTATGCGATTAAAATTAAAAATTTTAAAAGTGCAGATGGAAAATCGGATCTGTAAAAAGGCATTCTAGATATTGAAGTTAGGAACCTGTTTACCAGTGGGTTAAATTTTAAAAATGATTTGCTATATATTTATTAAAGAGAAGGGAAACCGAAAGAAAAGGAACAAAAGGGAAGGAAAAAAAGAAAGAAAAATGTGTTTGTTTTGGGTTTCACTATCAAGCTTCCGGAAAAGCACACATATGATTTAAATGTATATTGATTGGTCCATAATTAATTTTAAGGGGAAGTATCAAGTCAGTTTGTTAGCTGATGAGGTTTTGACCTTTGATTTTCTATTTATACATTTTTGCTCTTTGAATTTTTTAATGTTTTTATATATATTAATTATATTTCTTTGATTTAATTATTTTAGACTGAATTGATGAGAATGATTTTATGTGTTCTTATGCATACATTTTGTTTAGTGTTACAAGAATTTTTGTTACTACAATGAGTAGGATAGGAATGCGCCACAAGGTTCTCAAAAAACTCCACTCCACTGGGGTTCCGCAAGTACCCGATCCGCGTATTAACCGGAGAGCTGCAGGACATTAAAAAGGGTTCCCTGATGCAGGGTAACCCTCACAAAGAAATATATAATACAATATTGTTAGAAAAAATTGTCACCGCACTACAAGGTACTTTGTATTGTATATATGAAGAACACTTTGTCTTTAGCGGTATGCGTAAAGGTAAGTGATAGTGTAGGACAGACACTTACAAGGGAGGAGGGGGGTGTGTAGATACAGAAACCCCCTCCTTGAAGTGTAGACTCCAATCACAGACGATGGTACACACCGGTGTTCTGGATAAAATCCAAGGTTTTATTAAACAATCCATCGATTGTGGATAACGTATTAGACAGGCAACGCGTTTCGGTGTCCTGATGACACATTTCTCAAGCCATATGATACATAAAAAACATAAAACATGTACTCACATTTATAATGAAAACGAAAATGAAAATGCTCGATGCATCCGTGGGTAGCGCCATTTTGTGGGTGGGGTTTACTATGATAATGTATGACATGGTGGTGGGGGGAAGGGCCAGCGTTAAAATAACTGGAGGATGGAATAAAAGTTAAATTTGGGTAATTGTAAACAAGTGTGTGTGGATTGGGTGCCCAGAGACAACTTTCAGATTTGCAGGAAAAAACGAGCAACAGAATGTTTAAAAATCAAAGTATCGTGTAGGGGGAGTGATTGGACACTGGGGGCGTGCTTAGTAGCGCGTTCTGGTCACGTGGGGACCGTGTACCGCGTCATAATGGGGGAGGGGCTAGTGTATGCCACTAACACGCTGAATTGGCGTGCCGTGTCATTAAGCTCGATGAAGCTTATTGGATGGCGCGGTCACGTGGGGGCTACGTGACGCGTCATCGTCATGAAAGGGGTTTGTAGGTGACGCGGTCCGCTAAAGACAAAGTGTTCTTCATATATACAATACAAAGTACCTTGTAGCGCGGTGACAATTTTTTCTAACAATATTGTATTATATATTTCTTTGTTACTACAATGGATTTGTTGCAACTTTGGTCTGATAGAAATAACTTCATGCGTCTTCATATGAATTTTTTTTTTATTTCAATTTTTTTCTATTTTCTTCTGTTTCAATCCCTCACTCTACCCTTTCGGACTCGATTTTAAACTATTGTTTTTATTTTTTTACCATCATCATCGTTGTTATGATATATATTATGTTAGTATGTCTCCAGCGAGACTGAGCAAGAGGCGTGTTTGTCTCAAAACGGTTTCAAAGAAAAGACGTGCCTGCCTCAGAACACTGTGTGTTTATTTGCTTGCTTTCATTAAAAGAAAATATATTTTCCTTCAAAACTTGAAGCTTATCTACGTCTGTCCAAAAAGGTGACGCCATTACATCAGTGATTTTTCTTCTTTCCTTCTCCTAATCAAATTTGGATTGGGAAGGGTGTCGTTTCTCCTTAGAGAGAGCACCTAGAATGTTTGTAGAGATTTATAAGGCCTTCCATGCTCCTCTGGGAAATATGCAAATATCAAGATGAAACAAAATACCTACATACTTTAGAGATGAAATGATTTCAATTGAAAAAGTGCTATGTTTGTCCCAATCTGAGAGAGTAAATAGGTATTTAAAGGGGTTTTCCATCGCACAAATACTATTTATGAGCCAGGGTCCATCGTTTTGGGAACCTGGGTTCTGTAAGCACCACTATACACAGGGGCGGAGCGAAATCTGCGGCTCCAAGCTCTGTATAGTGGCCTGCACTTGTAACTGTAGGAGTTGTAATTAAAATCAATGGGAGCTCCGCCTCTGATTCCCAGCACCAGCCACTCCACAGGGTCACTGTGTATAGTGGCTTTGACAGCATGCGCCTGCTCAGTTGATCATCCAGGTTCCAGAGTAGCAGACCCTGGCCGATCAAGTATTAGTGACCCAACCAAAGGACAGGTTATCAATAGTATTTGTGCCTAGAAATCCACTTTAAGCATTGTTAGTGTAATATTGTAAGTTACTGTACAAATTCTCATTTGTTCTCTTTTCGCAGTCAGGATCCAGAGAATGACAAAGGGGAGGTGATGGAGAAACAAGAAGAAGAGGTTGAATAGCTGAGCAGCAGATGTGAGACTAGATTTTATTATCATTGAGAGAGGTTGAAGACTGATATCACAGTTTCTTTTTCAAAAACAACAAATGTTGTTGACTTTTTTCAGCATTTCTTTTGGCAAAAAAATGCCCTGTCCAGATGTTTGGTGTAGATTAATAGTAAATTTTAAAATACCATACAAATATTGCAATAAATGCGTTATTCTTTAATTGCATTGCGCTCTTTGAGTCCACAGTGTTTATTCAAAACTGCAGCGTGCTTTGGGTATCACTTTTTTCCTGGTGTTTTCCCATATGTTTCTCTATAGGAAGCAAGACAGAAATCGGGTGTAAAAAAAAAACCTTGCTCAACACACAGACCCCATCTGTGTGCTCTATGATTTTCAAGAATCTCCTACTTTGAAAGAACATTTCTTTCCCGTGAAAATGGACTAGAATAGCACACACTGCAATTTTTTGCACAGACTATAAGTCCATGTGAAAAAAAATCACACAAATGAATTGCTTAACCTCTTAGTGACTAACAATACGCCTTTTGGTGGCCTCCTGAGCTGGGCCTTATTCCACACAGCTATCAAAAACTGGCCTCCCTGTGGAACAGAGCCATGGGCCCAAGGGGTGTCACAGCTCCAGGCTATCACCTACCGGGGGTAGGTGGGAGTCTGGAGCACACACTGAGAGTTGCGATTTGCAGTCCCCAATCGTCTGATCGCCTAATATATATTGGCGACAGAATGAAAGTAAATCCTGGTGCGCAAAGGGTGCCTGTTTCAGCTCCCCTCAGCGATCAGATCACTTTGGGGTGCTGAAACGGCTTACATGAGGTCTGCCGCCATCTTCTTCCATCCTGGCATCTTGTCTCCTTGTACTGCACCTGCACTCGCCGGCCAAAACGGCAGGCACAAGCACAGTAGCAGGAAGGACCCCGGGGAAATTTGAGATTTCTGTACTCTCTACTACCAAAGAGACCATTGAAAAGATACCGAAGGGCTGCGGTTTGTGGTTCCCAGGCAGCGATAATAGTGACCTCATGCAAGATTAAAAAAAAGTTTAAAAAAGTAAAATAAGTTAAAGCTTTAGCTTCCCTCACAGAATGGATCCGTTAGGGGAGCTGAGAATACTCACCCTCGTCCTTCTTGATGTCCCACGTTGTTCTGGTCAGGACCTGACGCTGGCGTATGTACGAGCGCCAGACATCATACATCACATGTAGGGATGTATGATGGGAGGCTCTAAAAACTCCCTGCTCTCCGCTAGTATGAGTAGCCAAGTGCAGGGATCCATCACTAGCAACTGCTGTATATGGTTTCGGTCACATGATCGCTGTTATCCAATGGATAATGGTGATTATGTAAAGTAAAAAAAAAGTTTCATCTCCCCTCACGGAGACTACGTACCAAAGGCCCCCGGATTTATCTGCGGACCCTTCCCCAGCTCCGGTGCATGCGCCCGTCGACAAAATGGTGGACGCAAGTGCAGAAGCTGGGGAGGGTCCGGGAAATTTAAAATCTCCTTGCTCCTGGCTACTAAAAAGTACTCCAATGGGTATGTTTCTGAATGCAGGACAAACAGGGGTATCAATTTTGAGGTGCAAGTCCTCATTTTCATGTGCACTATAGAAAAAAAAACTGTCTTAAAACGGCATATTTGCAAAAATATGACTTTTTTTTCTCCTCTAAATTGCATTAACTCCTGAAAAAAAACTGTCAGGTCAAAATACTCATAGCATGCCTCACTGAATACATTAAGATGTGTACTTTTTAAAATAGGGACAATTGTGGGGGTATCTATCATTCTGACACCTATCAGCCTTTGCACTCTTGGCTTGGTGTAGGAAAACAAAATGTTGCTCAAAATCTTATTAATATTAAATTTTTACGTCTTCTAAATGGTTAAAAAAATGTAAATTTTTTCCAATGTGCTTCCAAAATAAAGTTAATAGATAGAAATATACATATTTCTTATCAAAAATTTGTACAGTATGTTTGCACATATTTGAGATAATGTGAATTTTCTCAATTTTGGCATTTTTAATAAATATGCACAAATGCCATCATTTTTATTCACCATCTAAATGCAGTACAATATGTGGCAAAAAAAAACTATCGGAATCATTTGGATATCCAAAACCTTTACAGAGTTATTCTATGTTGAAGTCAGATTTCCAAAATTTAGCTTGGTCATTAAGGCGTAAACAGGCTTCTTCACTAAGGGGTTATTGACTAATATGGGTCTGCATGCTGTGTCTTGGACACATAGACAGGACACGGACATGTATTACGCCCATATGAATAAGCTCTTAGCCTTCAACTAAATGCCATTCAGTCCCCATCTGATTTCTCACAAAGTCTTAACAGGGCAGTGCTGGACAGAATGAGGAGGAAAATTATAACGCCAGCTGGTTGTATACAAGTGGCATGAGTGCAAGTAGTGAGATTATTGGATTCTTGGATTGAACAGAAGAAACAACTTTTTTTGAGGACTGAGGAGGGTTATAGATGAGCAAACATCTCTATGTTCACTGTGTGCACAATTCTATGTTATTAAACCATGAAATATGTGTTTAATAGTTTAATATGTTATAAGTGACCGGCTTTGAAATTTCATACAATATACTAATTCAAATGTCTCACCTTGTAGCCTCAACTTTGCCATTCTCTGAAATATAGAAAGGTTTATCCAAGTTGTACTCATCAAAAACACCCCATCTGAGATGAGCCCACTCATGAACAAACACTCGACCTGAAAGTAAACAAATAATTTCAAAATCTTTTATTTTTTATTTTAGAAAAAAGATAAATCAGTACAAATATATTTATAGTAGCTAATTTTTAAAGATTTTTTTAAGCCTTTCGAAGTGCATAATTTTAACACTAGCCTACATCTTTCACAATGTGGTATATGTCAAACATATTCTTGATGTCCATTTACCTGACAAAGGCAAAAAGAGTGTATTTTTAGCCTATGCTTGGCTGTGTAAGAAAGTTCGGATCACTCGCCTATTGGTTGCTGACCCATTAGTCCAGAAATGGGCACCACCTGCAGAAATGGCTTTGGAGACTTACGTTTCTTTAAACCTGGCACCTACCAGTTTTATTGCACACCACACAGCATGGCATATACAGCATATTAATGTCCATTATGCAGAGTTCAGCACCCGCAGGGTCACTATCCCCACCCCAGGTGTCTAGAGGGTGTCTTCTTCTATCCGACTGGCATGATGGTTCCCGAAAACTGGACCACACCAGACCTCAGGCTCAAAGTCCTGATGGCTGCTCCTACAGCCTTTCTGGCTAGCAGCCAGTATTCCCCTTGAGTGTGGTGGGAACTGATCATTTTATCTCACTTCCTGCCACACCCACAGGTGTTAACCCTTCTCTCTCTAATACTAGAAGGTTTGTCTGCCACTCCCTACAGACCCTTCTGTGTACTACATTTCTATAGCTGGTTAACTCCAGTATGACTTTTCAATAACTGTATCAGAGAGCACAGCTGACTACATTTTTATATTCGGGGGCAAACCACAAAAACATATACAGTATCTGGGTTTAAACAAATAGGTGTGATTTTGTCCAGTTATATGGCCATTATAATCATGGCAGCATTATGGGACAAAATGAAACCATTTATTTCAATTGTTTCATTTTCACTAGTGCTATGCTTGCCTATAAATAGTATGGGCGAGAAAAGATAGGACTTGCCCATCTTTCTCGCACGTAGTTAATGCGTGTGAAAAAGAGAGGGCAAGACTTGTTTTCCCGCTTTTTTTTAAACCCGAAGTCTGAAAGGTAAAAAAAAAAGATTTTTATTTACCTCGTTCATGCGCAACTACACTCCATACCAGCAAGTGTAGTTTCGCATATACCCATGTAAAGAAGCTCTCTTCCTGTATATGTTTTGCTCTTACAGTTTTTTCCTTTCGCCATCAGTTCAAACTCAGGGCAGTTTACCTACGTGCAGGAAACATAGGGCAGGTTCTATCTTTTCTCGGACGCAAAAGTCACAACTGAGAAACGAGGTGGTGAAAACGAAACCCCGGAAATCCCATTAAGATCAGTGGTTTCGTTATACAGCTGTGATTAATGACAGTATAAGGGGATAAAACCACGCTCATCTAAATCCGCCCTCAAACATACATACTTAAAGGGGTGGTCTCGCGAAAGCAAGTGGGGTTAAGCACTTCTGTATGGCCATATTATTGCACTTTGTAATATACATCGTGCATTAAATATGAGCCATACAGAAGTTATTCACTTACTTTCCCTGCGCTGGCGTCCCCGTCTCCATGGCTCCGTCTAACTTCAGCGTCTAATGGCCCGATTAGACGCGCTTGCGCAGATGGGTCTTTTCCCTTCGGCTCGGCAGCAGCGGCGTTCTGGCTCTGCCCCCTTCTACGCGTCATCGCGTAGCTCCGCCCCATGACGTGTGCTGATTCCAGCCTCCTGATTGGCTGGAATCGGCACATGTAACGCAGGCGGAGCTACACGATGACGCGTAGAAGGGGGTGGAGCCAGAACACCGCTGCTGCCGAACCGAGCCGAAGGCAGAAGACCCTTCTGTGCAAGCGCGTCTAACCGGGCGATTAGACGCTGAAGTTAGACAGAGCCATGGAGACGGGGACGCCAGCGCAGGGAAGGTAAGTGAATAACTTCTGTATGGCTCATATTTAATGCACGATGTATATTACAAAGTGCATTAATATGGCCATACAGAAGTGCTTAACCCCACTTGCTTTCGCGAGACAACCCCTTTAAGTTAAATACTTTTTAGCAACATTTCTCCAATTCCTTTACTGATTTGTGCAAGTCACTTAACCCTTTAAAGGGAACCTGTCTCCACCAATGAGCACTATAAATTGCTTTGCCCATAGACCAGGCGTCGAGGAGTCCGGGGATGTATTTTTTATACTCACTGGACTCAAACTCCTCGTTCCTGTTCTGTCACCTGCTAAAGTCGGCGCCAGCAAACTCATCTCAGTGTGTATGTGCAGACAGCCTGCAGAGATGAGTTTGTGGATGCATGCTTGACACACACACTGTCCTCTATAAAAAATGCGCACAGCCCGGAGAAAGACGTCCGCTGGCACCGATTTAAGCACGTGCAAAAAATGGTGACGAGGAGCTGGGGGAGTATAACAACTGCATCCTGGGAGTTGGCCTATGAGCACCATAGCTTAGTTTATGGTGCTCATAGGTGGTGACAGGCTCCCTGTTAAGTAAGGCTGTCATTTGATTTTACAAGTGTAAACTATATGTGTTATAGGATGTGCCAGAGGTGAATGATGACAAATATATATTTTTTCATCAGATGCTCCAATGCAGAAATATCCTTCTTGCTGCGCCTTATGCGGAATGCAAATGATTAGCAAACCTGTGCAATGGGCAAATCATCTCCTGCAGGACTGAGGTCCTTTCCATCTTCTTCAGTCTTTAACATGCCCCTCCAATACACTGTGCATTTCAAGATCCTCTGCACCTGCACCGCACCAGGAGACTCTCTGCAGGGACTCTCTGGTGGGCATCCACATTATAAAGGATGTCATGCACGATTAGCGTGTCCTGTAATGCACTACGGCAGGGGTGTCAACTTCATTTTCAGCAAGGGCCACATCAGGATTACGGTGACCTTCAAAGGACCGATTGTAAGACAGTATAGTAAGGGCTCGTTCACACAAGCGTATTTGCGTACATTATATGCAGTGAATAGAAGACATTGATTTCAATGCGTTCATTCACATGAATGTATATTTTTACACAGCATGAGCTATTATGTTACTACGCACCCCAGTAGGCCATTGAAGTGAATGGGCCGTGCCAATACGTGGTGAATGCGCAGGAAATCTATGTATTCACTGCATATTTGTGCACCATTTCAGTGGGCCCATCTGCGTTCTTTTTTGCATGCTCAAATATGCAGGCATGTGCAATTTTCGATTGCGCAAATATGCAGCGTATTTATGCGGACGAAATACAATTACGCCTGTGTGAACGAGCCCTAATAGTGACCCTCATAGTGGCCCCAGTAAAAATAGTGACCCTGATAGTGGCCCCAGTAAAAATAACAACCCCCACAGTGGCCCAATTAGTAATATTAATCCCCTCAGTAGTAATACCCCCATAGCAACATTAACCCCCCTCAGTAATAAGATTAACCCCCCCCTGAGTAATAATAATAAGCCCCCCTCAGTAGTAATAATAACCCCCTCCCCTGGTAGCAATAATAAGCAGCACCCCCCTCGGTAGTAATACTAAGCAGCCCCTCCTCGGTAGTAATAATAAGCAGCCCCTCTCGGTAGTAATAATAAGCAGTTCCCCCTCGGTGGTAATAAGCAGCCCCCCCTTGGTAGTAATAATAAGCCCCGACTCGGTAGTAATTATTAAGCCCCCCTTGGTAGTAATAATTAAGCCCCCCCCCAGTAGTAATAATTAAGCCCCCCCTCAGTAATAATAAGCCCTCCTCCTCAGTAATAATAATAAGCCCCCCAGTAATAATAAGCCCCCTCAGTAATAATAATAAGACCCCCTCGGTAATAATAATAACCCCCCCTCGGTAATAAGCCCTCCCTCGGTAATAATAGTTCCCCCCTATCCCATATACTTACCTCCTCCTTGCTGTCAGCGCCGCTCCCCCTCTGCTAGCGCTGAGCCTGGGTGCACACTGACATCAGTGTGTAGCCCGGAACGCTTCCTCCCTGAGTCCTCTCCTGCGGAACTGAAGAGCAGGGGACTCAGGGGAGGAGGATCCCGGCTGCACACTGACGTCAGTGTGCGCTGGAAACAGCCCTAGCAGCATGATTACCAGCGGGGAGCTACGGCACCCCAGCTGGTAATCGCTGCAGTGGTGAGCGGCGTTGGCACGCTGCGGGCCACAAAACACGGGGCAGCGGGCCAGATTTGGCCTGCGGGCCTTGTGTTTCATACATGTGCATTACGGGACCTGGCACGTGTGCGTAACATAATTTATGATGTCGACAGTC
The DNA here is from genome assembly GCF_035609145.1 of Eleutherodactylus coqui. NCBI lineage: Eukaryota > Metazoa > Chordata > Amphibia > Anura > Eleutherodactylidae > Eleutherodactylus > Eleutherodactylus coqui. The sequence goes on along the minus strand of NC_089839.1, from coordinate 253,906,394 downwards.
ACCAGGGAGACACTAAACATGTGCTGAATACCCACACAGAAGTTATGTTCTCAGCATGACCCCTTTAAAGGGGTTGCCCAACTTATTGCATTTTTGTGTAAACAAGCTCCACATGTGCAAAAATAACAAATGAGCCCAGTGGTAATGCAGTAGCAAAAGTGGCCTGTAGAGGGACTCTGAGTGCAGTTACTGTGTAGTTTAGTTAACCTCAACCTGAAAGAAAGGGTTAACACCTGCTGGGTGTGGCAGGAAGCAACATAAAAGTCTGTTCCTGTCACACTCGCGGTGTAAGTTACAATTCAGTAGAGCTGGAAGGGCTGAAAGCCAGATGTCCAGTGTGGACCAGTTAGAGGTGGTGAAGGAGCTGCATCAGGAACTTGAAGAATGATCTGTGTGGACCACTTTGGGCCAATCGCCCTCCAGATACCCCGGGAGGGGTTAGTGACGTTCTGGGTTTATGTAGAGATATGCAGGGCAGCAATGTGTTGGTGACAATAGAGAACATTCACCCACCCTGTGGGTTGTGAACCCTAGAATTATGGACTGTGTTTATGGTATGCTGAGATACATTTGCTGTGTTGTACAAATAAATGCTGACAGGCGCCAGTTCTAATGAGATCCATGTCTCCCGAGCGTTATCTACATGTGTGGTGCGCCATTTCCGATCCAGAGGCGATAGAACCCAACTTGCCACATCCTGTACTCACCTCTCCCGCCTTTCTGCTGTGTCCAGCACTACATCTTCCCTATGATGTGTTGTTTACAGGCTGCAGCAGCTTGTAGACGGGACATCCCAGCTGACACAGCCAATGACAAACTATAATTATAACAAGGGGACATCCACTATGTCTTTACTGTAAGAGCTGCAAAGTTGTCATAGTAAAAGGGGTTGTACTAAGATTTACAGCAAACCAGTCTAACCGTGATCAGATAATAATTAGAGATGAGCGAACGTACTCGTCCGAGCTTGATGCTCGGGCGAATATTAGCGTGTTCGGGATGCTCGTTACTCGTAACGAGCACCACGCGGTGTTCTGGTTACTTTCAGTTTCCTCTCTGAGACGTTAGCGCGCTTTTCTGGCCAATTGAAAGACAGGGAAGGCATTACAACTTCCCCCTGTGACGTTCAAGCCCTATACCACCCCCCTGCTGTGAGTGGCTGGGGCGATCAGATGTCACCCGAGTATAAAAGTCGGCCCCTCCCGCGGCTCGCCACACATGCCTTGTGAGTTAGCTCAGGGACAGTGCTGTTCTATTGGAGTTGCTGTAGGGAGAGTGTTTGTAGTGAGTGTAGGCTTCAAGAACCCCAACGGTCCTTCTTAGGGCCACATCTACGTGTGTGCAGGCTGCTGTTAGCAGTGGAGAAAATTTTTTTTTTTCTCAAAATCGGCAGTGCAGAGCATTGCACCCGGCATTAGGGACAGAAGTGGTGCTTAGGCAGGGAGAGTGTTAGGAGTGAGTGTAGCCTTCAAGAACCTCAACGGTCCTTTCTAGGGCCACATTTAACCGTCTGCAGTACTGTGCTGGCTGCTGTTAGCTGTGTTCCTTTTTTTTTTTTTCTCAAAATCGGCGGTGCAGAGCATTGCACCCTGCATTGATACTACAGGCACAGAATTGTGTAGGCAGGGCCACAACACAGTTATTAGTAATTGAATAGGCACAGTGGGCCTTTCCTTTTAAACAAAAGGGAAAAAAGTATATTTGCCCTGCCTCTGTCAGTCTTAAGGGCTCTGTGTACGTGTGTGCTGCGTGGAGAACGTAAAAAAATCAGACGCAACCAGTTACGGTTGAGTGCAGCCTTGCGCCAATTTCTTTCCTGCCTGGGAAATACCTGCTCTGCCACAGTTAATAACTCTGCAACAGTAAAGTTCTGTGACACTTTTGCAGGGCCGCAACACTGTTATATTAGTCATTGAATAGGCACAGTGGACCTTTCCTTTTAAAAAAAAGGGAAAAAATTATATTTGCCCTGCCTCTGACAGCCGTCAGGGCTCTGGGTACGTGTGTGCTGCGTGGAGAATGTAAAAAAATCAGACGCAACCAGCTACGGTTGAGTGCAGCCTTGCGCCAATTTCTTTCCTGCCTGGGAAATACCTGCTCTGCCACAGTTAATAACTCTGCAACAGTAAAGTTCTGTGACACTTTTGCAGGGCCGCAACACTGTTATATTAGTCATTGAATAGGCACAGTGGGCCTTTCCTTTTAAACAAAAGGGAAAAAATTATATTTGCCCTGCCTCTGACAGCCGTCAGGGCTCTGGGTACATGTGTGCTGCGTGGAGAACGTAAAAAAATCAGACGCAACCAGCTACGGTTGAGTGCAGCCTTGCGCCAATTTCTTTCCTGCCTGGGAAATACCTGCTCTGCCACAGTTAATAACTCTGCAACAGTAAAGTTCTGTGACACTTTTGCAGGGCCGCAACACAGTTATTAAACTTATTATTCTTTCACTAGAGGCAGTGGGCCTTTCCTTTTAAACAAAAGGGAAAAAATTATATTTGGCCTGCAGGCTTGCGCCAATTTATTTCCTGCCTGTGAAATCAAATCACTGGTAATACAGCATGCTGAGGGGTAGGGGTAGGCCTAGAGGACGTGGACGCGGCCGAGGACGCGGAGGGCCAAGTGAGGGTGTGGGCACAGGCCGAGCTCCTGATCCAGGTGTGTCGCAGCCGACTGCTGCGCGATTAGGAGAGAGGCACGTTTCTGGCGTCCCCACATTCATCGCCCAATTAATGGGTCCACGCGGGAGACCTTTATTAGAAAATGAGCAGTGTGAGCAGGTCCTGTCCTGGATGGCAGAAAGTGCTTCGAGCAACCTATCGTCCAGCCACAGTTCTGCGCCGTCCACTGCTGCAAATCCGAATCCTCTGTCTGCTGCTCCTCCTTCCTCCCAGCCTCCTCACTCCACTACAATGACACATGCTCAGGAGCGGGAAGACTCCCAGGAACTGTTCTCGGGCCCCTGCTCAGATTGGGCAGCAGTGGTTCCTCTCCCACCAGAGGAGTTTATCGTCACTGATGCCCAACCATTCGAAAGTTCCCGGGGTCCGGGGGATGAGGCTGAGGACTTCCGCCAACTGTCTCAAGAACTTTCTGTGGGTGAAGAGGACGATGACGATGAGAAACAGTTGTCTTGCAGTGAGGTAGTAGTAAGGGCAGTAAGTCCGAGGGAGGAGCGCACAGAGGATTCGGAGGAAGAGCAGCAGGACGATGAGGTGACTGACCCCACCTGGTGTGCAACGCCTACACAGGACAGGTCTTCAGAGGGGGAGGCACGGGCAGCAGCAGGGCAGGTTGCAAGAGGCAGTGCGGTGGCCAGGGGTAGAGGCAGGGCCAGACCGAATAATCCACCAACTGCTTCCCAAAGCGCACCCTCGCGCCATGCCACCCTGCAGAGCCCGAGGTGCTCTAAGGTCTGGCAGTTTTTCACAGAGACGCCTGACGACCGACGAACAGTGGTGTGCAACCTTTGTTGCGCCAAGATCAGCCGGGGAGCCACCACCAACAGCCTCACCACCACCAGCATGCGCGGACATATGATGGCCAAGCACCCCACAAGGTGGGACGAAGGCCGTTCGCCGCCTCCGGTTTGCACCGCTGCCTCTCCCCCTGTGCCCAAACCTGCCACTGAGATCCAACCCCCCTCTCAGGACACAGGCACTACTGTCTCCTGGCCTGCACCCACACCCTCACCTCCGCTGTCCTCGGCCCCATCCACCAATGTCTCGCACCGCACAGTCCAGCCGTCGCTAGCGCAAGTGTTGGAGCGCAAGCGCAAGTACGCCGCCACGCACCCGCACGCTCAATCGTTAACCGTCCACATAGCCAAATTTATCAGCCTTGAGATGCTGCCGTATAGGGTTGTGGAAACGGAGGCTTTCAAAGCTATGATGGCGGCGGCGGCCCCGCGCTACTCAGTTCCCAGTCACCACTACTTTTCCCGATGTGCCGTCCCAGCCCTGCACGACCACGTCTCCCGCAACATTGTACGCGCCCTCACCAACGCGGTTAGTGGCAAGGTCCACTTAACTACGGACACGTGGACAAGCACAGGCGGGCAGGGCCACTACATCTCCCTGACGGCACATTGGGTGAATTTAGTGGAGGCTGGGACAGAGTCAGAGCCTGTGACCGCTCACGTCCTACCCACCCCCAGAATTGCGGGCCCCAGCTCGGTGGTGGTATGTTCGGCGGTGTATGCTTCCTCCACTAAAGCACCCTCCTCCTCCTCCTCAACCTCTGTCTCGAGGTTGGACCGACCGTTGGCTTGCGCCGCTGAGCCTCCAACCGGGCATGGTCGTGTGTGACAACGGCCGTAACCTGGTGGCGGCTCTGCAGCTCGGCAGCCTCACGCATGTGCCATGCCTGGCCCACGTCTTTAATTTGGTGGTTCAGCGCTTTCTGAAAAGCTACCCACGCTTGTCTGACCTGCTCGTAAAGGTGCGCCGGCTCTGCGCACATTTCCGCAAGTCCCACACGGACGCTGCCTCCCTGCGCACCCTGCAACATCGCTTTAATCTGCCAGTGCACCGACTGCTGTGCGACGTGCCCACACGGTGGAACTCTACGCTCCACATGTTGGCCAGGCTCTATGAGCAGCGTAGAGCTATAGTGGAATACCAACTCCAACATGGGCGGCGCAGTGGGAGTCAGCCTCCTCAATTCTTTTCAGAAGAGTGGGCCTGGTTGGCAGACATCTGCAAGGTCCTTGGAAACTTTGAGCAGTCGACCCAGGTGGTGAGCGGCGATGCTGCAATCATTAGCGTCACCATTCCTCTGCTTTGCATCTTGAGAAGTTCCCTGCAAAGCATAAAGGCAGATGCTTTGCGCTCGGAAACAGAGGCGGGGGAAGACAGTATGTCGCTGGATAGTCAGAGCACCCTCCTGTCTACATCTCAGCGCGTTCAGGAGGAGGAGGAGGAGGATGAGGAGGAGGAGGGGGAAGAGACAGCTTGGCCCACTGCTGACGGTACCCATGCTGCTTGCCTGTCATCCTTTCAGCGTGTATGGCCTGAGGAGGAGGAGGCGGAGGAGGAGGAGGAGGAGGAGGAGGAGGAGGAGGATCCTGAAAGTGATCTTCCTAGTGAAGACAGCCATGTGTTGCGTACAGGTACCCTGGCACACATGGCTGACTTCATGTTAGGATGCCTTTCTCGTGACCCTCGCGTTACACGCATTCTGGCCACTACGGATTACTGGGTGTACACACTGCTCGACCCACGCTATAAGGAGAACCTTGCCACTCTGATTCCCTAAGAGGAAAGGGGTTCGAGAGTGTTGCTATACCACAGGACCCTGGCGGACAAGCTGATGGTAAAATTCCAATCCGACAGCGCTAGTGGCAGAAGGCGCAGTTCCGAGGGACAGGTAGCAGGGGAGGTGCGCAGATCGAGCAGCATGTACAGCCCAGGCAGTGCAACAGTCTTTAAGGGCCTGGACAGCTATATGGCTTCCCAGCAAGACTGTGTCACCGCTCCCCAGTCAAGGCTGAGTCGGCGGGAGCACTGTAAAAGGATGGTGAGGGAGTACGTAGCCGATCGCACGACCATCCTCCGTGACGCCTCTGCCACCTACAACTACTGGGTGTCGAAGCTGGACACGTGGCCTGAACTAGCGCTGTATGCCCTGGAGGTGCTTGCTTGTCCTGCGGCTAGCGTCTTGACGGAGAGGGTGTTTAGTGCGGCTGGGGGAATCATCACAGATAAGCGTACCCGCCTGTCAACCGACTGTGCCGACAGGCTAACACTCATCAAGATGAACAAAGCTTGGATTTCCCCAGACTTCTCTTCTCCACCAGCGGACAGCAGCGATACGTAAGCAATACGTAGGCTGCACCCGCGGATGGAAGCTACGTTCTCTCTCACCATCCAAAACGCGGACATTTCTGCTTCATCAATCTGTGTCTAATATTCCTCCTCCTCCTCCTGCTCCTCCTCCTGAAACCTCACGTAATCACGCTGAACGGGCAATTTTTCTTAGAGCCACAAGGCTCACTCATCTAATTTTTCTAAACAATTTTTATATGTTTCAATGCTCTTAAAAGCGTTGAAACTTTAACTTGAACCAATTTTTCATTAAACTGGGCTGCCTCCAGGCCTAGTTACCACTTAAGCCACATTAACCAAAGCGATTAATGGGTTTCACCTGCCCTCTTGGTTGGGCATGGCCAATTTTTTGGATGTACATTAGTACTGTTGATACAGCAATTTTTGTGGGCCCTCGCCTACAGTGTAATCGAATAAATTTTTAGCCCACCTGCATTACAGCTGACGTGACGTTACATCAGCTGTGTTGGGCACTGCAATGGGATATTTTTATGTACCGCCGGTGGGTTGCAGGGAGCCACCCATGCTGTAGGTGCACACGGAGTTTAACCTACATGTGTCCACTTGTAAAGAACCCCAGTCAGACTGGGGCATGCAGTGTGGGCCGAAGCCCACCTGCATTAAGCACGACATTACTACCTCAGCTGTGTTGGGCAATGCAATGGGATATTTCTATGTACCGCCGGTGGCTTCCTGGCACCCACCCATGCTGTGGGTCCACAGGGAATTATAAATGCATCTGTTACCACTTGTAAAGAACCCCAGTCTGACTGGGGCATGCAGTGTGGGCCGAAGCCCACCTGCATTAAGCACGACATTACTACCTCAGCTGTGTTGGGCACTGCAATGGGATATTTTTATGTACCGCCGGTGGGTTCCAGGGAGCCACCCATGCTGTCGGTCGACAGGGACTTCACAATAGGGAGTTGTACCTGCCTGTGTCTATGAATTAAAAAGCCCGGTCTGACTGGGGCATGTAGAGACACCTTGACAGAATGAATAGTGTGTGGCACAAAGGTTCCCCATTGCTATGCCCACGTGTGCAGCTCCTGATGGCGGTGGCACAGGATTCTATTTCTCATTGCTTCTGTACAGCATTGTGGGCTATCGCCCCGCCCCTTTTAAAGAGGGTCGCTGCCCAGCCATGCCAACCTCTGCAGTGTGTGCCTGCGGTTCCTCCTCATGGCAGACGCACTTCTAAATAGACATGAGGGAGGTGTGGCATTAGGGCAGCTGAAGGCTGCGCAGGGACACTTTGGTGTGCGCTGTGGGGGGGAGGGGGGGCGGTTGGGCAGCATGTAACCCAGGAGAAGTGGCAGTGGAGTGTCATGCAGGCAGTGATTGTGCTTTGTTGGAGGTAGTGTGGTGCTTAGCTAAGGTATGCATTGCTAATGAGGGCTTTTCAGAAGTAAAAGTTTTTGGGATAGGGGGGGCCCACTCTTGCCGCTATTGTGGCTTAATAGTGGGACCTGTGAACTTGAGATGCAGCCCAACATGTTGCCCCTCGCCTGCCCTATCCGTTGCTGTGTCGTTCCCATCACTTTCTTGAATTGCCCAGATTTTCACACAAGGAAACCTTAGCGAGCATTGGCGAAATACAAAAATGCTCGGGTCGCCCATTGACTTCAATGGGGTTCGTTACTCGAAACGAACCCTCGAGCATCGCGATAATTTCGTCCCGAGTACCGAGCACCCAAGCATTTTGGTGCTCGCTCATCTCTAATAATAATCACTGGACTCTCTTCACTATAAAAAGGGGATGTCCTGATTTTTTGATTTGAAGATTTTTTTTGTGCTGATTATTTTGTGATTTTTAGAAAACTTTATTGATTCTTGTTTTCAAAATAAAACAAAATACATTTCCTCTTATCACAGTAAATATTTGTTCATTTGCACACTAGGCCAGCATAACATTTTAGGCATCAGAACTTCACACTCAATAATATTAGAAGAACAAGATATTGTATAATACAACTACCAACAAAAAAGAAAGAACAAAAAGCTTCTCCTTTTACCTCGGGGTCCATAGGTTTGGATGACACTGTCATCAGTTACAAATTTTTGGGTAAGGTGAATGAATTGTCCTGGATCCCCACACTGTCCATACTGTTGAGTATAAGGTTCATCTCCATACTTCAGGTTCGGACTGTCGATGATAATATCTGCCTATCATTATAAACACAGGAATACATTATCATTATGGTAGCAATCGTGATTGCAAACCATTAACCCTTTCACAAAATCTGACGTTTATTAGCATAGGATATATATGGGGTTAGTATGGAAGGGGCTTGGGAGCCGAACACACTTCAAATGCAGCAGGTGCCGGCTATCTATTACAGTTGATAACCAGCCAAAGTGGTCATCAAAGATAACTCAGATCCTAACTGTTGACTTTTTAAATGCTATAGTGAACGCTGACTGTGGCAATTAAATGGATGACAGAAGAAGAGGATCTCTCTTTCCCCCCAAACTGCCTTTTTGCAATTAGATCGCAAGGTGCTGTCATGGACCTCAGCCTATTAAGCCGTGTTTGCAGCAGGGCTTAATGAGATGCTGACAAACATTTAATATATTGCTATTAGAGATGAGCGAGCACCAAAATGCTCGGGTGCTCGTTACTCGGGACGAAATTTTCGCAATGCTCGAGGGTTCGTTTCGAGTAACGAACCCCATTGAAGTCAATGGGCGACCAGAGCATTTTTGTATATCGCCGATGCTCGCTAAGGTTTTCATTTGTGAAAATCGGGGCAATTCAAGAAAGTGATGGGAACGACACAGCAACGGATAGGGCAGGCGAGGGGCTACATGTTGGGCTGCATCTCAAGTTCACAGGTCCCACTATTAAGCCACAATAGCGGCAAGAGTGCCCCCCCCCCCCGCACTGTCAGCGTAAAGATCGTTCTCCTCTGCCATAGCTGTAACAGCTGTGGCAGAGAAGAACAATGTTTGCCCATTGAATTCAATGGAGCCAGCAATACAGCAGGTTCCACTGAAAGCAATGGGCTGCCGGCGATCGCAGGATGAATTGTCGGGAAGGGGTTAAATATATAACCCCTTCCCTGCAATTCATCCAGAAATGTGTTACAATAAAAATATATACCGGCGTATAAGGCGACGGGGCGTATAAGACGACCCCCCAACTGTCACCTTATATGCCGGCAATACAGTGGAGCAAAGAATAAAAATCATTACTTACTTCTTCTGACGTTCTGCGGCGCTCCTGCAGGCTGTTGCTCCCTCCTGGTCCACGGCAGAGTATTGCTTTCTGGACGCAGGGCTTGAAATCCCCGCCTCCAGAAACACAGCCAATCACAGCCATTCAATGACATCATTGTCATTGGCTGTGATTGGCTGAAGGCACGTGTGTTTCTGGAGGCGGGGATTTAAAGCCCTTCGTAGAGAAATCAATGCTCTGCCGGGAACCAGGAGGGAGCAACAGCCTGCAGGAGCACCGCAGAACACCAGGAGGGAGTGACAGCCTGCAGGAGCGCCGCAGAACGTCAGAAGAAGTAAGTAATGATTTTTATTCTTTGCTCCACTGTATTGCCGGCGTATAAGGTGACAGTTGGGGGGTCGTCTTATACGCCCCGTCGCCTTATACGCCGGTATATATTTTTATTGTAACACATTTCTGGATAATTGCAGGGAAGGGGTTATATATTTAACCCCTTCCTGACAATTCATCCCCGCGCACGCCGGCAGCCCATTGCTTTCAGTGGAACCTGCTGTATTGCTGGCTCCATTGAATTCAATGGGCAAACATCGTTCTTCTCTGCCATAGCTGTTACAGCTGTGGCAGAGAAGAAGGATTTGTCTTCTATATGTTCTCAATGGGGTCGGCGCTGCTGCCGCCGGCCCCATTCAGCACATATAGAGAAGATTTATGGCCTTAAGAAGGACCGTTGGGGTTCTTGAAACCTAAAATACTCCTAACACTCTCCCTATAGCAACTCCAACACGATAGCACTTTCCCTGAACTAATGTCAGAATGCATCCGTAGTGAGCCGCGGGAGGGGCAGATTTCAATACTCGGGTGACACCTAATCTCGCCAGCCACTTACTGCAGGGGGGTGGTATAGGGCTTGAACGTTGCAGGGGGAAGTTGTAATGCCTTCCCTGTCTTTCTATTGGCCAGAAAAGCGCGCAAATTTCTCAGGGAAGAAAGTGAAAGTAACTCGAACATCACGTGGTACTCGTTACGAGTAACGAGCATCTCGAACACCCTAATACTCGAACGAGTATCAAGCTTGGACGAGTATGCTCGCTCATCTCTAATTGCTATACTTAAGTTTAAGTCCCATAGTCTTGTCTCCTTCTCCACATTGTGCCTCATAGCAACCCCATCACAGTTAGGAGAAGGAAGAGACCGAATGAAGTGTCAGTCACGCATGTGCAGTATCACTTCCTTTATTTTCAATGGCACTAATGGAGATAGCTGGTGCTGCACAGTGAGCCCACAATGATGAGAAGAGGGGGAAACAGGACCCCCGTTCTTGGGATCGTGGGGGTTCCAGCATTGAGACTCCCACTGATCAGACTATATGTCTATTCTGGTTTAACGCCTTTAAGTAATGGAAAAATAAAATTATATTACAGGCTGAAAACCACTGTTATCCCAGTATATGTATAAAAAAAATCAACACAATAAAAAAGAGCAGAACTGTTATTGCTGTGTATGTAAAAGTCCAATCTATTCAATTTTCATTATTTATCTTGAACAGTGAACACCATAATAAAGAACGCCAGAATTCTACTTTTTTAGTCACCCGATCTCCCTAAAAATATTGAAAGCGAAATGATCAAAAAATTGTATGTACTCCAAAATGGTACAAATAGAAACTAGAGCTTATCTCGAAACATACAAGCCCTATTTCAGCTCCATCAACGGAAATGTAAAAAAATTATGGATGTCAGAATATGATGTCAAATGCAATTTTTATTAACAATTTTTTTTTAAATTAGCATAACCTAAAAAGCTATATACATTTGGTATCACCATAATCATACTGACTCATAGAATTCAGGTACCATGTCATTATTACCACACCATGAATGTGGTAAAAACAGAAACCCTCCAAAATGGTGTAATTGTGTGTTTTTCTATTTCATCCCACTGAAGATGGCTGGTGTCTGCATGACAGGTAAAACCTCTTGAGAGACAGCCCTAGAAAATCCGCCACCATAGTAAACTATACAGCAGACCCAATGCCATTTAAAAAAAAGTTCTGTTTGCTAAGGGGCACCAGACGTTATTATGGAATTGAGCTTTATGAAGTCTCCTGACTGTGAAGAAGACTGTGTACTTCATCACTTCTAGAAACTGAATTAATCTATTGGCACATCTTTGACGAGTTACTCCCATTAATTACAGCCAAAGTACACACTCCCTTCTGTACTATCACTTGCTACTTGTATTTTCAACATTGACGTTCTTGGGATGTTTTTTTAAATTAAAAAATATCTGCAGCATTATAAAATATAACAAACACATTTTTTTCTCTTCAGCAGACATAATTCTATTTATTGAAAACAGTAGGAAACTAATGATTCATTCCATTTAAAGAGCTTGTGCCAAGATAAAGTTATCAACTATCCATCTTTTTTCAGGATCATAAAGGGTCCCAGCAGTCGGATACCCAAGGATCATAAAGTAATCCCCCAATGAACAGGGGATAACTTTATATCTTGGCACAATCCCTTTAAGTCATCCTGGCTTTTACTGTACCTTATCATATGTTTCTGTTTTCGGTCTTCCATAGTTATTTGCAGTCCAGGATTTGGGAAGCAAAATCTTCACACTTTTTATGTAGAGCCTTTTGCCTGTAGCATCAAATAGAAAACTTGTAGCTTCCTTCACCATTTCCTTTGGAAAACAAAAAATGTAAATAAAATGAAAGTTAATTGCCGCTATCCAAACTATCATGACAGAGAGCTTGATCAGACTAGAGTGGTTTTAGCGCAGTAGAGGTGCGTGAGGAGATCGCGGCTATACTGCACTAAAGATTGCGTGAATGGGTGATTTCCAGCTATTAAGTCCTGAGCTTGATTAGGTGTGAAATTTCTCATTCACGCGATCAGGAGGTGCATGTTGCGATCAGGAGGTGCATCCAGCTCCCAGAGTCTATGGAGACTCCCATGCATCATGCACCAAAGATGGGTCAGGTCCTGTCTTTTCACGCACCACGGACCTTAGATGCCGGCCTTGTAGCCACACGTGTCCTATCTTTGTTAGGTGCGAGTACTTTGCGCGTCTAATATTCCTTCTTGTGAACGCTTCTATAATAAACCATTGGTTCTATTAGACGCGATCTTTTCACATGCCTATAATGCGCTAAAACCACACTTGTCTGAACGAACCCTAAAGCAAAGACACCACTGAGCGCCATTTTTCATTTTATATTGCATTACCTACAACAATCCTAACGTGATTGTCGTCAGCAAGAGAAACCAAGTAATCTTGTAGATATAATGCCTTTCAATGGCTAACAAAAATACATGCTGTTATAGAAAGCTTTCAAATCTACTTAGGCATAATGGAATAGATCTGAAGATGCATAAACACAAGAAAAGGCACAGACATGGAGTGATTAATTTGCACTTTAAATAATACCAGAACAGGATGAGCAGAGGAGTAAATACTTAAATAGTCAACTGATAAGAGATGCAAAAGTTTTATGGTCCTTAAATTGGTGTTAGGGGGTCACCAGGCCTGTGTGTTATATCTGCTATAGATTTCTTATAAGAATCTTGCCTTCATTCTGAGTCATAGTCTTTATTATGGAGCTGCATACGGAATTCAGCAGGCTTCTGAGCTAAAATCTCCCAGCATTCTTTAATGATAGAAAGTCTGTACTGAACTTCTTTAAACTGCAGTCTTTATGTCAGGGACTGCAATGTAAGTTTTCTGATGTAGAGTAAACTAACTATACAACTAAATGTGTTGCAAGAAAAATCCACAAGAAAGCACACATTGTGCTGCTTTTTATTGTTTGCCTATTGACTTACAACTAATGTATACACAGTGTTTAAAAAACACAGGAAAAAACACCGCAAAAAGCAGTGTTTTTCTGAAAAATTAATTTAAGACTGGTATCTTAAATACAAGTCTTAATATGGTTTTCCTTGCCACAGCTCTTCACGTATTAGGCGCAGCTTGGCTTCTCAGTGTGCCTGCACAGAATCTACGCAGGTCCAAACTGACGTACAATTCAGTTTTTTTAAAAACACTACATGCATTTTCCCAAGTGTTTTTGAATAGCACTTTGCTTTAATTCACTTTTTTTTTTCTAGCTCTTTTTATAACCTGAAGAGAACTCTATACAACAATGGCATTAAAAATGTCAAACCTATACGTTGCTGCGATTGCAAAACAATAATAGTTACCCAAAAAATGCATGAGCAAAAAAATATACCACCACATGCTTTAATATTTCCCCATTGACTTCCAGCTAAAATATGGCTAAAATTCTATGTGTGAAGCCATATTTAACCCCTTAAGGACATGGCCTATTTTGGCGTTGAGGACCAAACGATTTTTAGTATTTTTCATCTCCATTTTTCAAAAGCCATAACTTTTTTATTTTTCCGTCGGCGTGGCCGTATAAGGGCTTGATTTTCTATGCGGCGAAATGTAGTTTTTATTGGTACCATTTTTGGGTACATAGACTATATTGTAAAACTTTTATTTTTTTTTTTATGATCGTAGGGAGAGAAAACGCATCAATTCTGCCATAGATTTTTTGAGTTTTTTTTAAAGCGGTAATTATGCAGCTTAAATGACACACTACATTTTTTTCTGCGGGACAGTATAATTACAACGATACCAAAATTCTTATTTCTTTTTTAGGTTTTTCCACTTTTAAGGCCTTAGTCACACGGGTGTTTTTTGCGCGATTTGCGGATCGCAAATCGCGTGACCGGGGCCAAGAAAATCGCCCGAAAAATCTGCTCCTAGCCGCGTTTCATTAGAAACGGGCTGGAGCTGTCCAGCGCATTGAATTCAATGGAGCCGGCAATACAGCCGACTCTATTGAAAGCAATGCGCTGCGGGCGAGCGCAGGATGAATTGTCGGGAAGGGCTTAAATATATAAGCCCTTCCCTGCAATTCATCCAGAAAAGTGTAAAAATAAAAAAAATCTATATACTCACCGTGTCCCGGCAGACGGAGTTCAGAGCGGCCGGCCTGCAGTGGGTGTGAAGGGGGTGTGAGTCAGACTTGCCTCTGATTGGCCTCTGACTAAGGCCTTAGACAATAAAAACCCTTTTTTGGAAATTATTATTTTTTCTAAAATCACTGCATTCAAAGTCCTATAGCTTTTTTTATTTTTCCATGGATGGAGCGTTCTGAGGGCTTATTTTTTGCGAGATGAGCTGTAGTTTTTATTGTTACCATTTTGGGGTACATATTTTTCTTATCACTTTTATTGCATTTTTTGGGAGGCAAAATGCTAAAAATTAGCATTTTGCCTCAGTTTTTTAGTGTTTTTTTTACGCTTTTTGCCGTGCTGAATAAAAAGCATGTTCAATTTATTGTACATGTTGTTACAGACGCGTTGATACCAAATATTTGGGATTTTTTTCTTTTTTTATGCTAATATGAGAAAAAGCATAAAAAAGGGTGTTTTAACATTTTTTTTACACTTTTATTTTTTGTACTTTATTTTGCGCTTCTTTCTACACCATCTGTGTCCCCCTGAGGGACTTAAACTGCAGCCCTAATGATCGCTACAATAAGGCATGGCAGGACTTCTCTCCTGCCATGCCTTATCGCTTATTATAGCGATCTTAGGCAATGGCAATACAGGACGCCGGTATTTGGCATCCTGTTGCCATAGCAACCAGCTGGCCTCTCGTGATGTCATTGCGAGAACCGGCTCAAGTCAAAGAGGGTGCGCGCTCCCTCTGTGAACCCTTTCCCTGCCGTGATGTACTTAGATCACGGCAGGAAAGGGGTTAACAGCGGGTGGGCGCATCTCCAATGCCCCCCGCAGTCGCAGCCAGAGGCCGGCTGCTAGTGACAGCCAGCTCCCACCAGATCTGCTATGATCTCGCGCTATCCCTATGATGTAAGGGTACGTCATTTTATGGGAAGTACCCCGCTCCCATGAAGTACCCTTACGTCATGGGGAGGGAAGGGGTTAAAGAACTATCTTGCAGCCAGCAAAAAAATTATTTTTTTGCGCAATGACTGCCATTACCTTTCTACTGCAAAGATAAAAAATGGGCAGCTTTTTAGGGTTCATAAACCTAGGCAAATAAGATCATGAGGTTCATCAAAAGGGGCATAGGGGGAAATTTATGCTTGCATGTACACCACAGTTGTGTCATTTTCAATCTTTTGCATAGATCATACTTGTTCAAAAATGAACAACTTGTCCCATCCACTTCACCACCTTTGTAGGAAGTGGATGGGACAAGCTGGAAAGGAGGGAGCAGCCCAAAGCCAAGAAACATGTAAATTATAGCTGGCATAGATTTATTGTGGTTCATGGTCATCTTGAAGATGTCTCAAATATGTGAAGAAAATTAAAATTAAATCTTGGTATTTGTATAGCGCCAACTTATTACGCAGCGCTTTCAGGTAATTATTACTTAATTACCCCCCACCAAGCTGGGTTCTCATTTTACCGACCTCGGAAGGATGGAAGGCTGAGTCAACCTTGATCTGGCTACCTGACTCACGTGGGGATCGAACTTGCAACCTTCAGGTCGTAGGCGAGAGCTTACACTCTGTGCCACACAAGGCTCACTGAAGAAGCTATTGCCTCTTCCTACATTTGTTGCACTTCAATGCAATGCAATCTTTATTAAGACTGGTGTAAAACAATGCCAGTCTAAGTAAATCTCCACCACAGTTCTATCACCTTACAAGTCAGTAGGCAGACTGCAAACTCAAAATTATGTACAGTTTTAGGCACCAAGACACAGGAAAGACGTAGCAGAGCTTGAGTGGCTACAAAGGTGCATAAACAGTAATAAATGAAAAATAAATTGTCTTCAGAGTCCAGAAAAACTAGCAAAATTAAGGTTATTTAGTTCAGTAAAAAGACAATTGAGGGGAGACCTAATGAATATAAATAAATAAGAGGTACCAATACAGAGATCTCTGTCATGATCTGTTTATACCAAGGACTGAATCTATAACAAGGAGGCATCCTATATGTCTAGAGGAAAGAAGATTTTTACACTGACATATAAAGGGGTTCTTTTCTGTAAGAGCAGTGAGACTGTGGAACTCTCTGCCTGAAGAAGTTGTCATGAATGCAAAGGAGTCCTGGATGCCTTTCTTTAGTGTAATAATATTACAAGTTACAGTTACTGTTCTTTTTGGAAATGGGTCATCATTATTCAAGGGATCCTTCGGATGTCCAGATTTGGAATCCGTTAGGAATTTTTCCGTATGATAAAGAAAATAGTTGTTTCTTCTATGGATAAAAGGCTTAACTAGATGGATGGATGTTTTTTTCCGCCTTACAAGCAATATTAATATACTACATCTTTATCATACACTATAGCTTAATATAATTCTAATTCTTACCTTAATTTTCTCAATGATCTTGAGATCTTCCTGGACATTAGGATTGACAGCGATAACTATATCATCATATCCTCCATTAGTGAGTTTTACCATGGAACTCTCACTTTTGGCAAAGATGTGAATAACTAAAACTAATGCAAAAATACTTTTTGGTGTCATGGCCAAGGATTACGCCAACTGTATCAGCATGCTACTGTATATGAATATAGTTTCCTCAAGTGCAACATTTATATACCCCAATACCTTGTAAAAATTGTGTTTGGACTTTGTTTAGCCTTAAAATGAATCTCTTTACAGCGCAGTAAATTGAGATTAGTCATCATTTGGCTTAAAGGAGAAAAGCTAAGGAAGTTTCTGTGTTTTCCCCTCATGTACATTACAGCAGGAAGTAATATTACAGCTTTTGAAGCAGTTCTTATTCTTTAGGTTGACTCAAAAGCTAGGAAACCCTCAAATATCAGAAGCTTATAATGTTGAATTCCTTTTATCATAGTACTTATTACATATGCTACCATTTGCCTTCACTAACTGAAAATGGCCACTATGATCTGTAAACAGTGGGTGTACTGTAGGACGGCAAGATTTTTACACATAACTCGGGACATAGGGAAACAGTGCTCCATGTCCAACAATAAAAACACAAAAATATTAGGAAATGTTTTAAAAATAAAACTATTTTTGGAAAAAGAACAGATCACATCCTGGTGATAAATTTTAGAAGATTTCCTGTTACTTGATTTGGATAAAGTAAAAGCCTGATCTGAGTTTCAGTGTCCTCAAACATTGTACTGATTTGCAACGTTTTTATAACATGAACAATATTAGCTGTTTTTAACAAAATTTTGGGTGCCGATTTTAGATCTGACCCTAAAAATGGCCACCATGTCAAGTTTTTTAGTTATTGGGCATTTAATATATTTGCTGTCTTTCAAAACTAGTGCTTCTAGGCATGTAGAATGACACTAGATTTTTTTGTTTTTGTATTTTGCCACCTAACATTTTTCAGTTTAATAACTGTCCACATGCTATAGGAATTAAGGAGACTTATGAAAGCATGAAAAAATTCTCACTGCAATACAATATGACCAGTTTAAGTAGTCAATATGTCGAGATCTGAGAGTGATATCATTTTTGCTTGGGATTCACTGTGGCCTCCCCACATTTTGCTATTTTCTTTGTATTTGGACTAGTAGGAACACAGCAAAGCACTACAAAATGAAAGACTAGTCTAAACTAGCTATTTTCATTACTGGAGAGAGTAATGTTTGTCACAAAAGTCTAGTTAAAGGGGTTGTCCCGCGAAAGCAAGTGGGGTTAAACACTTTTGTATGGCCATATTAATGCACTTTGTAATATACATCGTGCATTAAATATTGGCCATACAGAAGTTATTTACTTACCTACAGGGGGTCCCCCCCACCTCCTGTGCTGGCGTCCCCGTTTCCATGGCGCTGACCAAACTTCTCCTCTGGTCACAGGATCAGTCGCGCTTGCGCAGAGACGATTCCTCTTCTGGATGGTCCGGGCTCACGAGCTGCGTCCTGGCTCCTCCCTCTTCTCTACGTCTTTGTGTAGCTCCGCCTCCATCACCTGGTGCCGATCAGCCAATGGGGTGGCTGGAATCGGCAGTGGAGCACAGACTGCAGAAGAACATCCACGGTGCACCATGGGAGAAGACCCGCGGTGCACCGTGGGAGAAGACCAGCGGCGCCATCTTGGAAAGAAGAATCTTCAAAGTTGCAGAACGGGGATCCAGGTAAGAATTTAAAAAAAAAAAATGCGGTATAAGGCCTTAGTCAGACGGGCGTTTTTTCACGCGATTTGCGCATGCGATTCGTGTATATATAGAACCAATGGTTCGCTATGGTATCGGTCACATGTCTGCTTTTTATGCGGATATGCGATAAATTATAGGACACGACGATTCGCAGATCGCGCCTATCTGCGTTCGGCGTTTTATGTGCGCACCAAAATAATTTACTGCAGCTAGCTGAGTTTTTTTCGACGGCCAGTCTAAGTTTCATGCGCATTTTGATGCACACGGTGATTTTTCTCCGGTCAGACGGGCGTTTTGCTGCGACAATTAACGCAGCTAGGTGCAGATTTTCCCACGATTTTTCGCCCCCGGTCACGCGATTTGCGCATGCGCATCCGACATGCGATCCGCAAATCGCGCGAAAAAATGCCCGTCTGACTAAGGCCTCAGGCCTTAGTCACACGGGCGTATATACGCGCGTAAAAAAAACGCATGACCATGTCCATTGCCACCAATATGTTCTATCTTTTGTAGGTGCGTTTTTACGCGCGTATATACGCGCGTAAAAACGCCCGTGGGCTTTTATGCGTGTATATACGCGCGTATTTACACCCGTGTGACTAAGGCCTCACTGTGGACTAACTAGGGGTCTGTGCAAAAAAAAAAAATTTATGTTTTGGCGCGGGACAACCCTTTTAATCCCTCTAATATTTTGCTATTACAGCTTCATATCAAACTCAAGTAGGGAAAAACTTTGTAAAGGCTGTGGACAAATCTGAATCAGGTTTTGTGCACTAAAAGGGGCATTCTAGGTTTTAACTATTGATGACTTATCCTCAGTACAGGTCATTAATAGTTTATCAGTGGGGATCCACCACTCAGGATGATGATCTGCTGATCCTTCTGCTCACTGCCAGTGCAGCAGGGACAGATGTTGTCATCTGCGGTCAGGGCCGGAAGTGTAATAAAGATTTCACTCCCGCTGAAATCAATGGAAGTGAGGCCTTCTCCTACATTTCTGGCTCTGCCTGCAATGAGAAGTCGGATGTACAATGGAAGGCATTACTTCCTTTGATTTCAATAGGAGCAAAGTCCTTTACAAGCATTTGAGACCTTCCGATATTGACCCCTGGCTTTTCTCCTGACAATGCTACCTGCCTCCTCCTGTATACTGTGACCTGAGACCACCTGTAGCCAACTCTTGGCTCTCCCCTGACTTCTCTCTGGACCTGCACTGCTGCTACATTTGCAGCTATAGTCTAGTACCAGAAATGCTGCAACATGCTAACACCAAAAAGAGGAGTGCGTAGTGCCCACTTTGAAGAAACAGGAACAGTCCACTCTGAAGTTACAGGGTTTCAAGAGTTTTGTGCCTCCTACCAGAAAAGGGTTGCAGGAATGCAAAGAGAGATCGAGGGGTTACAGAGACAACTCCTGGAGATGTGCAATTTAGTGCCGGATGTCCGTATGCCATTGCCAGAGGAATTTGGTGGAGATCATCACCAATACTGAGGTTTCCTAAATCAATGCCAAACCTATTTCCAGATGCAGCCCACTTTGTTTACCAGTAACAGGAAGAAGGTATTCTTTATCATCAACCTCCTCCCTGATAAGCACTTGCATGGGCCTCGCCATATCTGGAGTCCAACAGTATTCTCTTTGATAGCCTCTCTGCCTCATGATTGCCATGGATCAAATCTTTGAGGATCCCAATCGCTGTACCACAGCTAGGTTACACAGCCTATGACAAGGGCAATGCTCTGTTGCAGAATATACAGTAGAATTTCATTGCTGGGTTACTAGATACCATGTGTAAAAAATCTGCACAACAGAAACAATTTTGTTGGGCATTATCTGAGTGTGTAAAGGATGAACTTAGCAGAGTGGAGACCCCTGGTAACCTTGAAGAGTGTATTCAGCTATGCATCCAAATTGACCAGCAACTTTTCAAGCGGTGAAAGGAGAGACTCCGAGGTTTGGGCAATAATCCTACTTACTCCTTCAGTCAATCCACATTAGGCCCCCAGCCAAGGACTAAAGACATGCCAAAACTGATGCAGGTTGATGTCATCCATAAACCCCTTTCCACAACTGAAAAAGAAAGGTGCTGTGCTGAAAATCTGTGTCTTTATTGTGGAAGCACGGGACATTATGCCTTAAAGGGGTGGTCTCGCGAAAGCAAGTGGGTCTATACACTTCTGTATGGCCATATTAATGCACTTTGTAATATACATCGTGCATTAAATATGAGCCATACAGAAGTTATTCACTTACCTGCTCCGTTGCTAGCGTCCCCGTTGCCATGGTTCCGTCTAACTTCGGTGTCTTCTTGCCTTTTTAGACGCGCTTGCGCAGATCCGTCTTCTCCCTTCTTCTCCCTTCGGCTCTGCTCGGCAGCATCGGCATTTTGGCTCCGCCCCCTTGTACGCATCATCGCGTAGCTCCGCCCCATGACGTGTGCCGGTTCCAGCCTCCTGATTGGCTGGAATCGGCACATGACGGGGGCGGAGCTACGCGATGACGCGAAAAGGGGGCGGAGCCAAAACTCCGATGCTTCCAAGACCAGCCGAAGGGAGAAGATGCATCTGCGCAAGCGCGTCTAAAAAAGCAAGAAGACACCGAAGTTAGACGGAACCATGGCAACGGGGACGCTAGCAACGGAGCAGGTAAGTGAATAACTTCTGTATGGCTCATATTTAATGCACGATGTATATTACAAAGTGCATTAATATGGCCATACAGAAGTGTATAGACCCACTTGCTTTCGCGAGACCACCCCTTTAAAGTGTCCAAATACGTTCCAGAGAACTCTAGCCCTAACCAACATCAAGATCATGACCATTCCCGCTGTCACAAAACAAGGAGGTGCCACCAAACAAGCCTATACACCTTTAATTCAAGACGGTGTGAAAACCCTTCCTCTGTTCCACCATTTTGTCCTCCCCATAGAGATCTTATTGGGAAGTCAGAGGATACAGTGCTCAGCTATATTGGATTCAGGAGCATGAGGAAACTTCATGGACTTAAGATTTGCTCTTGATAAAAACATTACAACCAGACCTAAGCCCATACCTGTTGATGTGGAGACCATGGATGTCCTCGGAACCAGCTTCCAGCTCATTTCTTTTCCTAAATTTCCGGTGATTCTCAGGATCCCCTGGTTTTGTCCTCATAATCCCTTTATGAGCTGGGAGTCAAGGACCATTGCCTTCCCTTCAGAGTTCTGTATAGAGAACTGCAAGATGGCATTATCCGTCCCCAAACCAGTGCCAGACCTTGAGGATTGTCAACAGGACTGTGAGAAGTTACCAGCTCAGTACCAAATGTTCAGAGATGTCTGCAACAAGAAGAAAGCTAACCAACTACCACCTGATTGGCCATATGATTGCCCCATGGAGTTGTTCCCTGGGGTTTCTATTCCATTCAGGCAGATCTACAACCTTTTACAACCAGAATTGAAGGTACTCGGAGAATACTTGGATGAAAACCTGAAAAAGGGGCTCATTCAACCCCCTTTTTCCCTGGATGGGGCACCAATATTCTTCGTGGAAAAGAGCGGCTCAATCGTGAGACCATGTATTAATTACAGGGAATAAGATAACAATTAAAAAATGCTACCCCCTCCCCGTGATTCCGGAATTACTAGAGAGACTCCGCTCTGCTAAGATCTTTACTAAACTAGATCTAAGAGGGGCTTATAACCTTGTATGGATTTGCCAATGGGAGGACTGCATTTAGAACAAAGTATGGTCATTTTGAATATCTGGTAATGTCGTTCACCCTTGGCAATGCTACAGCAACCTTCCAGCACTTCATTAATTACGTATTTTGAGACCTGTTGGACCAATTCATGGTGGCATACAGTATGTCGGTGACATCCTTATCTTCTCTGATAATTTGGAGGAACATCGCAGGCATGTCCGGGTGGTCTTGGAATGACTCCAAAAGAATCAATTCTTTATCAAACTAGAAAAGTGCGAATTTGAACAAACTCAGATGCAATTCCTAGGATATATTATTTCTCCAGGCAGCAGAGTATAGACCCCAGCAAGATTTAAACCATCACTGATTGGCCCATTTCAAGAAATGTAAAGGATGTTTAGCGCCTTATCATATTTGCAAATTTCTACATAAAATTTATTAAGGACTTCTCGAAGGTCATCTCTCCTATCAGCTCCCTCTCAAAAAAGGCACAAGTGTTTTCTTGGTCCCCGGAGGCACAGGTTGCTTTAGAGAAACTGAAGACTCTTTTCACTTTGGCACTTGTGCTAGTCCACCCAAGACCAGAATTGCCTTTTGTTGTCGTGGTAGACAGCTCCGACTCCACAGTCATAATGAGTCAGAGATAGGATGCAACTACATCCTTGTGCATTTCTGTTGTATACCGTAACCATCCACAGAAAAGAACTATGACGTTGGGAACAAGGAACTTTTGGCCATCAAGGTCACTTTCACTGAAGGAGACACCTCCTGAAAGGAGCTCATCACCCAGTAACAGTCCTTATTGACCATAAGAACGTCTCTATACAGCCAAGAGGTTATCGGCAAGACAAGCACGATGGGCCCTGCTTTTCTCCGGGTTAAACTTTGTTGTTTCCTACAACCCTGGTTCCAAAAATGGCAAGGTGGACGTCTTGTCCAGGATTTTTTCTGAAGGGGGATCAAACATACTGTACTATTCTGTCCCCATACATTTTTTGGGTATAGTGCACTCAGAAAACCTACTAGCAAAGTTTAAAGGACAAAATTTACTCTTTTCTGAGTCGTCCCTCTAAGGATGTGGAGCTTGTTTTAAAGAATGAACTGTGGATGCAAAAAGACCAACTATATGTTCCCGAGGCTGGTTGACTCAAAGCCTTTAAACCTGTCCATGATTCCAAGCTTGTTGTTTACGTTGGGGTCACAAAATCGTTGGAACTCTTGCTTCATTTTTCTGGCGACCTGACTGCAAGAGGGAAGTTAAGAGGTATGTCACCTCTTGCAACCCATGTGCTCAAAACAAGATGCAAAGGCTTGCCCTCTGGGTTTTCTACAACAACATCCAGTTCCATCCACACCATGGGGATCTATATCTATGGACTTCATTGTGGATCTGCCCCTCTTGAAAGGAATGACTATCATTCTTCTTGTCATGGACCCACTTATGAAGATAGCTCACTTTATCCCCATCAAAGGAATTCCCAATGCCGATCACATCGCGGAGCTGATGATCTGGGAATCTTTAGACTACATGGAATTCCTGATGATGTGGTCTCTGACAGAGGTGCTCAGTTCACATCAAGAGTCTGGAAACACTTCTGCACAGCCCTGAGAACTACCGTGAATCTATCTTCTGCCTTTAATCCTCAGTCTAATGGCCAGACCGAGAGAGTGAACCAGACTTCGGAGCAGTATTTCCACTGCTTCATTTCCCAACTCCTGGATGACTGGGTGGATTATTTATCGACAGCGGAGTTCACCTTCAACAATGCCCAACAGGGCTCAACCACCCAAAGCCCATTCTACGCCAACTCCTGTCCTGACTGTCAATCACAAAATGATGGCATTGGATGAAACTCAGAAGAAGTTGAAGGAAGCCTTAGAGGAAGCCCAGGATGCCTGTAGGAAAGCGTTGGACTGACACCGCCAAGCGGCCCCTATCTTCCAGGTTGGACAAAAAAGGTATGGTTGTCTACCAGGAATCTGAAGGCCCATGTATCCTCTCCCAAACTTGGGCAAAGATTTATCAGACCCTTCTCAATCTCAGAAAGGGTCAGCCAGGTGATATTCCACTTGAAGCTCCCGGGTAACCTGAGGATTCAACCCATCTTCCATGTGTCCTTGTTAAAACCATATCAGGAAAATACCTTTGTCGGAAGACAGCAACCACCTCCCTATCCATTAATGGTTCAAGGCCAAGATGAATTCATCCTTGATTCCAGAAGACATAGGGGAAGACTACAATACCTTGTGCAGTGGCAGAGATATAGGTGGGAGGAGAATTCCTGGGAGCTGGACCAAAATATACATGCTCTGAAGCTCCACAAGAAATATCCAGGGAAGCTAGCCACTGAGATGTCCGGAGGTCATCCTTGAAGGAGAGGGCTACTGTCAGGGCTTGAACCCGGGACCTCCTGTACTCCAGTCAGCAGCTCTCTCTTTACAAGCTACATCTCTAGTTAACATGAAAATAGGTCTATGCAAACCAACACAAACTCCAAAACATCTACTTTTGGTTGTATGTAATCAATCTGCAGTCGCTGAAATGAATAGTCTGGCTATGGCTTGTAGGAAGAAGGTATCTTGACCAATTGGCTTAGGTTGTGAGGGGTGCATACCAGTGTAGAACCCTGAGGCAAGCCAAACAGAAGACACTATATCACACGTAAACTCCTTGGATTGATAGGTTGGCCCATGCCTCAGGTGTGACATTATGGAGTACAGCATGCGAGGGAGGCACAGGAGCATTGCTGTTCTCCTCCTTTCTTCTATCACTCCTTTTCCTCCCTTTGAGGTCTGCTACTGCAATTTAAGCAACAGAAAGATATCCACACCCGCTTCAGGTGCAACCAGGTTAACAGCCATTATCTCATTCAAGGGGAGTTGAGCTGCTGTTTTGGCTGTTACATCTGCTCTCTGGTGCCCTAGAGCCTCAAGAGTTTTCTCCTTAGTATGAGCCTGGACTTTGGTGATAGCCACCTTTGTGGGAAGGTCTAAAGCCTTGTACAGTAAAAACACTACTAGAGATGAGCGAGTATACTCGCTAAGGCACATTACTCGAGCGAGTAGTGCCTTAGCCGAGTATCTCCCTACTCGTCTCTAAAGATTCGGGGGCCGGCGAGGGTGACAGGTGAGCTGCGGCGGGGAGCGGGGGGGGGGGGAGAGGGAGAGAGAGCTTTTTTCCCCCGCCGCTCCCAAATCTTTAGAGATGAGCGGGGAGATACTCGGCTAAGGCACTACTCGCTCGAGTAATGTGCCTTAGCGAGTATACTCGCTCATCTCTAAACACTACCTATGAATTCCGGATTGGCTTACCCGAGGACCCCATGAAATTTCTACTGTGCAGCAAAAGATGCAAAATCGTGTATGAATACAAATGTGTACCTTAAGTCAGTGTAGACATTGACAGTCTTACCAGCAGCCAGCTTACATGTTTCAGTGAGCAACATTAGCTCTGCTTCCTGAGTAGACTTCCCAGGAGAGAGAGTGTTTTTTTGTACAATTACCTCATTGTTGCATAGTCTGTTTTGCTTGTTCATTTTCATAATATCTGAAACCATCTATGAAAACTCAAACTCTGTATTTGCAATGGGAGTTTCAACAACAATTTTAAGATCCTAGTTTAATTGCCAATTTAGTCTCCAGTCAATCATGCAATTGAGATTCAAAAGTATGGTCTGCCCCTGCCACTCCTACGTCCCCCTCCTAAATTCAGTGGAAGTAATTAAGCTGTATTTAGAACTATACGCCTCTTGATTGAGATATGTGAAGGTGCTAGTATGGGGAGTCTCATACTTAGTGAGTCTGGAAGCTGATAAATGTTTAGTTTGTGCTTTTTGTAGTTCTTACATGACCACACGAGGGACCATGACAGTATGGGAGCCCACAACACCTCTGGTACCTGTGCAAAAGCTTGTTGCAAATAGGAGGAAGAATTGTCATCACAATCTGCAACCATAAGCATTGCACAAAAGGTGGTTAATTGTGGGTTCATTAAGGGACTAGTAACCCTAATATTGTTTGGGGTAGATTCAATTGTTGCTTGTATATCTGTAAGAATGTCTGCCCCTAATAAGTTAACTGCGCAGGTCTCTGATTTAAAAAATCTATCCACATTTTAAATGTAACACACTTTTAACTAAAATTCTTGTTATTAATTGGAAATGAGATATGCTTTAACCCCTTAGTGATAAAGCCTGTTTGTGCCTCAATAACCAACTAATTTTTCAGTGTTTTTCATCATCGCATTCCAGGAGCCATGACTTTTTAATTTTTCTGTTGATATACCCATATGAGAGCTTGTTTTTCGTGAGAAAATTTGTATTTTCTAATTGCATCATTTTGTGTACATATAATGTATTGTATAATTTTTTTTTATGTTTGTTATTTTTATACACCAAAAAACACTTTTTTTTTTTTTTTAAAGATTTGCTTTTATTTCGCTGCATTCCAAGAGCCATAGCTTTTTTTTGTTACCTTTTACAGAGCTGTATGGAACTTTTTTTGTGGGATGAACTCTAATCTTCATTTATCCAATTTTTGGGAACAGATAACATTTTGATTGCTTTTTATTATTCCACTTTTTCTGGAGGCAATATGTGACATGCTTTTTATTTTCACAATACAGTATAAGGCCTCGGTCACACGGGCATTTTTCCCGCGATTTGCTGATCACATAACGGATGGGCATCCGCAAATCGCGTGACCGGGGCCGACGATTCACTGAAAAAGCTGCACTTTTCAGTGAAACCGCCCCACACTGCCCACTATCCTCTGCCACAGCTGTTGAGGAGAATGATGATCGCCCATTGAATTCAAGGAGCCGGCAATACAGCCAGCTCCATTGAAAGCAATGGGCTGCCAGCGAGCGCGGGATTAATTTTCGGAAAGGGCTTAAAAATATAAGCCCTTCCCTGAAAATCATCCTAAAATGTGTAAAAAAAAAAAAATGTATACACACCTTTCCCCAGCAACCGGAGTTCAGCCGCATCTGGCCGGCAGTTCTCCTGAACTGCTCTCTGTAGTATTTAGCAGCCGGGGATTTAAAATCCCCGCCTGCTGAATGGGCTGCCTCTGATTGGTCACAGCCCTCACCAATCAGAGGCAGCTCTCACTCACCCATTTATGAATTCATGAATGGGTGAGTGAGTGCTGCCTCTGATTGGCTGAGTGCAGGGACCAATCAGAGGCAGCTCTCAGCTATTGAATGACAGCTATTGGATAACATCGTGGGAGTCCAATAGGTGAGAGAGGAAGCCACTTTCTCTGTTTGACTTTTACATGCCGCAGTCGCTCTGACTGGGGCATGTAAAGGGTTAAATAGGGGAAATCAAAGGACCCTGCTGTTAGAACAAGAGCCTAGTAGTCCAAGGCTTCTAATGCTGTGTCGTCTTTTGACAGCACTGGCCTCTAAAGCCCTGAAATTGTCCCCTTTAAAAGACATATGGGCGGTCATTAAGGGGTTAAGTAAAACCTTGTTATTAATTTGACTCTGTTTGTAATAAATATACCTATCAGGCTTGTCAAGTACATAATTATCTAATTTTAGTATCATAATTTAATAGTATTGAAATAAGTAGAACCTAATATTGGGAATACACCACGTACTTGGGCTATGCATATATCAAGAATATATATTTATACCAGTCTAGCAGAGAAGTGTATGTCCAGTTGAGTGAAGTGTGTATATGTGTGTATGTGTGCATATGTATATATAGGGGCAAAACCATTTCATACTCTTCTTCCCCTCCCTCTTCCTACATTACCTAGGTCCACTCCTTGTGGTTTGGTTCAGTGTTTGAGTGTTTTACAATTTATGTTCAGCAATCCAACAAGTACACATACCATATATAACATAACTAGCTGATATACCCGGCTTCGCCCGAGTTAATTAGGTACTGGTGTTTATCTGGTGTTCACACGGAAAAGCTTATGAAGTCGTGGTTACTTTAGAGATACTGAGGAAAAACAAATGTTCACCATTTTGCATAGTTCTCTGCGTTACCCAGGAAATACCACGGGGAGGTAACCATGCGATGTTTCCTTTATATAAAATGACATCAGGAAGTGAGAGAATTAGATTACATATGTAAAATTTGGACACTAATTCTTTTGCGCTTAGAATTGAATAATCGAGTTGGGACCCATTAGCTTTTCCTATGTATGACATAATCAATGCTCGTGCCAAATGTCCCGTTTCTATGACACCGGAAAGTGAAAAAATTACATTCCACACATAAAATTTCGACGCCAATTCTTTTGCGCTAGAATTTAATAATCGAGTTGGGACCCATTAGCTTTTTCTATGTATGACATAATCAATGCTCGTGCTAAATTTCCCGTTTCTATGACACCGGAAAGTGAAAAAATTACATTCCACACGTAAAATTTGGACGCTAATTCTTTTGCGCTAGAATTTAATAATCAAGTTGGGACCTATGAACTTTTCCTATTTATGACATAATCAATGCTCGTGCCAAATTTCCCGTTTCTATGACACCAGAAAGTGAAAAAATTACATTCCGTACGTAAAATTTGGACGCTAATTCTTTTGCGCATAGAATTGAATAATTGAGTTGGGACCCATTAGCTTTTCCTATTTATGACATAATCAATGCTCGTGCCAAAATTCCCGTTTCTATGACACCGGAAAGGGAAAAAATTACCTTTCGCACGTAAAATTTTGACGCCAATTCTTTTGCGCATAGAATTGAATAATCGAGTTGGGACCTATGAACTTTTCCTATTTATGACATAATCAATGCTCGTGCCAAATTTCCTGTTTCTATGACACTGGAAAGTGAGAAAATTAGATTCCATCCGTAAAATTTGGACGCTAATTCTTTTGCGCATAGAATTGAATAATCGAGTTGGGACCCATTAGCTTTTCCTATTTATGTCAAAATCAATGCCCGTGCCAAATTTTAAGTTTCTAAGGCATTGGGAAGTGACAGATTTAGATTATGTACGTAAAATTTTGACGCCAATTCTTTTGCGCTAGAATTGAATAATCGAGTTGGGACCCACTCGCTTTTCCTATTTATGACATAATCAATGCTCGTGCCAAATTTTATGTTTCTATGACACCGGAAAGTGAAAAAATTACATTCCGCATGTAAAATTTTGACGCCAATTCTTTTGCGTTAGAATTGAATAATGGAGTTGGGACCCATTAGCTTTTCCTATTTATGACATAATCAATGCTCGTGCCAAATTTCCCGTTTCTATGACACCGGAAAGGGAAGAAATTACATTCCATACGTAAAATTTGGACGCTAATTCTTTTGCGCATAGAATTGAATAATGGAATTGGGACCCATTAACTTTTCCTATTTATGACATAATCAATGCTCGTGCCAAATTTCCCGCTTCTATGACACCGGAAAGTGAAAAAATTACATTCCGCACGTAAAATTTTGACGCCAATTCTTTTGCGCATAGAATTGAATAATCGAGTTGGGACCCATTAGCTTTTCCTATTTATGTCATAATCAATGCCCGTGCCAAATTTTAAGTTTCCAAGGCATTGGGAAGTGACAGATTTAGATTATGTACGTAACATTTCGACGCCAATTCTTTTGCGCTAGAATTGAATAATCGAGTTGGGATCCAATTACTTATCCTACTTTGGAGATGATCTATGCTCGTGCCAAAATTCATGTTTCTACGATATCGGGAAGTTGGAGAACTTTTGGCGAGTCAGTCAGTGAGTGAGTCAGTGAGTCAGTCAGTGAGGGCTTTCAGCTTTAGGCCTTAGTCACACGGGCGTTTTTTCACGCGATTTGCGCATCGCATGACGGATGCGCATGCGCAAATCGCGTGACCGGCGCCCAAAAATCGGCCCAAAAATCGCCCGAAAATCTGCTCCTAGCCGCGTTTCATTAGAAACAGGCCGGAGCTGTCCAGCGCATTGCATTCAATGGAGACGGCAATACAGCGGCTCCATTGAATGCAAGCGCTGCGGGCGAGTGTGGGATGAATTGTCGGGAAGGGGTTAAATATATAACCCCTTTCCTGCAATGCATCCTGAAAAGTGAAAAAATAAAAAAAATGTATATACTTACCTGCTCCCGGCAGCTGGAGATCCCGGCGGCCAGCCTGCAGTGGGTGTGAAGGGGGTGTGACTCAGGCTTGCCCCTGATTGGCTCAGCGCTGAGCCAATGAGAAGCAAGTCTCAGTCACACCCATTCATGAATTCATGAATGGGTGTGACTGAGATCAGCCTCTGATTGGCTCAGGCTGAGCCAATCAGGGGCAAGCCTGAGTCACACCCCCTTCACACCCACTGCAGGACGGCCGCGGGGATCTCAGGCTGCCGGGAGCAGGTGAGTACATCCTTTTTTTTTATTTTTTCACTTTTCAGGATGCATTGCAGGAAAGGGTTTATATATTTAACCCCTTCCCGACAATTAACCCCGCGCACGCCGGCAGCCCATTGCTTTCAATGGAGCGGCTGTATTGCCGCTCCATTGAATTCAATGGGCAAACATCGTTCTTCTCTGCCACAGCTGGAACAGCTGTGGCAGAGAAGAATGATTTGTCTACTATATGTTCTCAATGGGGTCAGCGCTGCTGCCGCCGGCCCCATTGAGCGCATATAGAGAAGAGAACAGGAATCGCAGATCGCAGATAGGTGCGATCTGCGATTTCTGTTCTCTAATTTATCGGACGAGCGCATAAAAAGCGCTCATGTGTCCGATACCATTGCAAAGCAATGGTTTTAAAAAATCGCCGGACGCATGCGCATGCGCAAATCGCGGCAATAAACGCCCGTGTGACTGAGC
This sequence comes from Eleutherodactylus coqui, assembly GCF_035609145.1. Taxonomy (NCBI): domain Eukaryota; kingdom Metazoa; phylum Chordata; class Amphibia; order Anura; family Eleutherodactylidae; genus Eleutherodactylus; species Eleutherodactylus coqui. Next base: position 253,875,791 of record NC_089839.1, on the reverse strand, counting down.
CCTCATATATATAGATATAACTTATACATGGGCCCTTCACAAAAATAACAGATCCATATTATTTGTTATCAGTACCGACAGTCCTAATTCTCTTGTACAGCAAATATCACAAATTTTCAATTCACATATCTTGCACAGGTCATTTTAAATCCCTGTACATAAACATCCTTTTATCTAACTTCCTTGTAACCTTCTGCACAGTAACACTTACTGTGACATTTTAATTGACCTATCTTTTTTTTTTTCTATCACAATCTGATATCCAGCCTTCAAATTCACTTCAACAAACTTGCTTAACTTTTGAATTTACTCCATTTCTCCATACCTCCACATTCACTTTCTCTTTTTCACTGGATAGATTCCAATCTCTGTGCTAAAACTTAACCTTTAATAATAATAATTAAAAAAATAGAGAAACATCTGATGTACACAAAAAAGGTGGGCATACGGCACCTACATAAAATCAAAGGGAGGAAAAATAGTGCAATACCCAACAGTGGATAGACGATGCGCTAACAGAACAATCGCATCATTTCTAGCGTATCCAAGGACTTTATGATATTAGTCACAGGAATGACATGGGGTGTTGCTCTAAACTTCCTATATGTTTTCTTTAGCTAGGTGAATTGGTGCTGTATTCCTTTAGCATATAATAGGAGTGGCTTATTTTGTCTCAATGTACAGAAAACAATATCCAAAAGGATAATGAATAAATGATGCGCTGACAAATAATCCGCATCAACTTACACAAAGTCCAGTGACTTTATAATTTTTAGTCACTGGAATAACATTCGGTATTATACTGCACTCCTAGTAGATGTATTTTCCTTAATTAGGTAGATTGATATTGTATTTAAGTGACACAGAAATGGTATAAGAATGGAGGGCCTATTCTGTGTCACTATCAGATGTCAAACTAAAGGTGCCTAACAAGTTTACCCCAGAATTCATCAGCAATCCCCAGAGGTAATTACTGTGATATAAGATTGCTTCTGAGGTGCATTTTCAGAGTTAAACTGATTTATCCCAGAATTAACAACATAGTCTGGGAATAACCTATGAGATTCAAAATTACTTCTACAGTCCTACGCGTTTGCGCCACAATAGTGTGGCCTCATGAGGAACGTGTAATTTCTATACAAATATGTTGGTGTTTTAGATCAACTCCAGATAGCAGCAGGTGAAATCACCTCCAAAAGCTTTTTCCAAATGTTCTATACTCTATATATTGTGTGTACTGGTTTAAAGGAGATGGGTTAAATAACTCCCAGCAAGGTGGTTGCTGAAAGATGGCATAATCTCTATCTTGCACCACCTGCTCATAAAATCCCCCCCACCAGAGATACACAATACAACACATGCCCGATTTCCCTTTTATACTCCTTATATCCACCACACATCACTGTATCTAAAACTGCTTTCAATTATTTGCATTTCAGTAAGCAACTATTATCCCTAAGCCATCTTCTCTTTCACTATTAAACCTTTTTCATCTTTCAATGTTTAAACATCCCTCGCAACTTATACCTGCTGTCTTTAACATACGCTGGCATTGCTTTACCGCATCTTCACCCCTTAGTGACCAGCCCATAGTGTTTTTACGTCCTGCCCAAGTGGGCTTTATTCTCTGAGGACGTAAAAACATGCGTCCTACAGAGAATAAAGCCCCATGGGCTATGGACGTGACAGCTCAATGCTGTCGGTGCCCGCAGGTAGCCGACAGCATGAAGCTGTCATCCCGGGCTGCGGTGACCCCCCCACCCCCCACCCGGCATTGCGATGGAGAGAGCAGATCGCAATAAAGTAAATAAAAGTGCTTAAAAAGTAAAAGATTCAGCTGCCCTGATGGATCAGATTCATCAGGGCAGCTGAAAATACTCACCCGCCTTCTCCGCGCTGCCCGCTGAAGATCTGGTCCTCCCGGACCTGCCGCCGCTCTTCTGCGCATGCGCGCCAGACGATCACGTCACGCGCATGCGCAGCAGCCGGGGAGCCCCCGGCAAATTCAAACTCTCCTGTCTCCTGAAGGTAGCCAGGAACCAGGAGGTGTTACCGGGGACCGCGGTGAGCGGTCCCCGGCCCCGTGATCGCCGCTATCCAATGGATAGCGGCGATCACGAAAAAGTTTTAAAAAGTTTAAAAAAAGTGCTAGTTTCACCTCCCCTCATGAATCGGATCCATGAGGGGAGGTGAAAATACTCACCTCAGGTCCGCCAATGTCCCCAGTGTTTCGGGACCCAAAGTCCCCCTCTGCGCATGCGCGCCCGATGATTGTGCACGTGCACAGAGGGGCTCGAGCCCCGGGAAATTCAAAATCCCTCTGCTCCTGGCTGCCATGTGTAGCCGGGAGCAGAGAGATTATACCGGAGACATGATCACTGTTACCCAATGGATAACAGTGATCATGTAAAGTTAAAAAAAAGTGTAAAAAAGTAAAAAAAAAAAAAAAAGTTAAAAAAAGTTTTTAAAAAGTTTTTAAAAAAGTTTAAAAAGCGTACGTTTCATCTCCCCTCACGGATCATATCCATGAGGGAGGATGAAAGTACGTACATAAGGCCCCCAGATTTATCTGCGGACCTTACCCCAGCTTCTGCGCACACGCCCGTCGCCACAATGGCGGACGCATGCGCAAAAGCTGTGGATTGCCAGGATAATTGAAATTCTCCCTGCTCCTGGCTACAAAACTGACCCACGAGCCTGGAGATTTCACGGGGGGGGGGGGGGGGGGGCGCAGTGAGCGGTTCCTGGTCACGTGTTCGCCGTTATGCAATGGATAATGGCGATCAAATAAAGTTTTTTTTAAAAATTGAAGTTTCATCTCCCCTCACCGATGCGATCGGTGAGAGGAGATTAAACTTTTTACTGGAGGCCTGCGTATTTGCACCCCGACGCGATCCTCATCCGTGAACTTACCCGGATTCTGCACATGCGACCGCCGGCAAAATGCCGAACACATGCGCAGGAGTCGGGGAGCCCAGGAAATTTAAAATCTCCTTGCTCTCGGCGACCAACGGTCACCGAGAGCATGGAGCAGTGACGGGTGGCCTCGTTGAATGGTCCCTGGTCACGTAATAAAAAAGTAGCAATCTAACATAGGTCGGTCTCACATGACCGTAGTAATTACGGATTGCACATGCGTCTGATCCGCGGTAATACGCAGATCAATCGCATTGGATTACACAATTCCGCTCACATTAGTGGGTTGGAATTGTGTAATCCACTCGCAGAAAAGAGAACGCAGCAGGTTCTATTTTACCGCGGCTATCCACAGCATAGAGCCCATTGTGCTCCATGGTCGTGGATATACCCGCTGCCCATACGCAACTACGTTGTGTACGGGCTGCGGGTACCCGCGTCATCGCTAAGCGACGGTGCAGGAAATACAAACAAAAAATAATAATTTCTACTGCGAATGACCGCCCATGTGAGTAGGCAGTTATGCGCAGTACATTACGCGGCCGTACGCAGGGTCACAGTCGGGCTCACAGATGGGATCCGCTGCGGGCCTCTGCAAGCGGATTCCGCCTACGGCTGCGTGAGCCTGGCGTTATTCAGACCGCTACCTGTAACACGTATTTTACAAGAAGCCCCGGGAACACTTGCCTTCCTGCAGTTCCAGGAGCAGCTTGTTGAGCGCCTTCTGTGCGAGACCGACGCACCTCCGCAAGCTTACGGAGACTCACGAAACGCTACTTTTTACACCCCATACTCGCCACTGAGGTCAAGAAAAGACCCCCAAAAAGCATGAGAGGAGGGGGGTACCCGGTTTTATTGCCCCATGTGCCCATTCCAACCAGCCTCCATAATTACCCCTGTCTTCGGAAATACCACACAGTTCACATTATTACTTTTATCTAAGATTTGGGGAACGCCAAAAAGAGCGTGCGAGGGTATATTTTTTGGGAGTCAATTTTTATTCCGTACAAATAAGCAATGGGGCCTTGAATTTATTCAGTTGTGCCCTGCAATCCAAAGGGGGTTCCCTCCATTATAGGTCTTGCCATGAGCCCTGTAAGTAGATTAGGGCCACAATAGGTATGTTTCTGAACTCGGGACAAACGGGGGTATACATTTTGGGATGAACGGCTTCATTCCTATGTACGCTGTACAAAAAAAAACAGTTTTTAAATTGAAAAAAATTGCCCAAAAAATTGAAAAACGTAATTTTTTCCTTCTGCTTTGCTTAAATTCATTCAAATACTGTGGGGTCGAAATATGCAGTATACCCCTAGATGAATTCGTTAAGGGGTCAAATGGGGTCATTTGAGGGGATTACTTATAGTTTTGGCCGCCTAATTGCTCTATAAGTGGGAGATGGGGCCTGGAATTTATTCAGTTGTACCCTGAAATCCAACGGGTGTTCCTTTCATTATAGGCCTAGCCATGTGTCCTGTAAGTAGATTAGGGCCACAATGGGTATGTTTCTGAACTCGGGACAAATGGGGGTATCCATTTTGGGGTGAACGTCTTCATTCCTATGTACGCTGTACAAAAAAACTGTTTTCAAATTGAAAAAATTCTCAAAAAAATTGAAAATCGTAATTTTTTCCTTCTGCTTTGATAAGATTCAGTCAAATACTGTGGAGTCAAAATACACAGTATAACCCTAGATGAATTTGTTAAGGGGTCTAGTTTTCAAAATTGGGTCAATTGAGGGGGTTCCTTATCGTTTTAGCCACTCAATGGCTCTATAAGTGGGCGATGGGACCTGGAATTTATTCAGTTGTACCCTGAAATCCAACGAGTGTTCCTTTCATTATAGGCCTAGCCATGTGTCCTGTAAGTAGAATAGGGCCACAATGGGTATGTTTCTGAACACGGGACAAACAGGGGTATCCATTTTGGGGTGCAAGTCTTCATTCACATGTGTGCTGTACAAAAAAAAGCTGTTTTTAAAGTGACAGAATTGCCAAAAAAATGAAAATCACAATTTTTTCCTTTTGCTTTGCTTGAATTCATTCAAAAACTGTGGCATCAAAATAGGTAGTACCCCCTAGATAAATTCGTTTAGGGGTCTAGTTTTCAAAATGAGGTTATTTGTGGGGGTTCTCTATTGTTTTGGGCGCTCAAAAACTCTACAAGTGTGCTATGGGGCCTAAAAGGTCTTCAAGTAAAATCTATGTTCTGAAAACCACTGATTACTTCTTTCATTTTGGGCCCTGTTGTGCATGCGGACATAAGATTAGGGCCACAATGGGTATATTTCTGAAAACAGGACAAACAGGGGTATCCATTTTGGGGTGCAAGTCTTCATTTATATGTGTGCTGTACAAAAAAAGCTGTTTTTAAAATGACAGAATTGCCAAAAAAACGAAAATCACAATTTTTTCCTTTTGCTTTGCTTGAATTCATTAAAAAACCGTGGGGTCTAAATTGCCAGTACACCCCTAGATAAATTCGTTAAGGGGTCTAGTTTTCAAAATGGGGTCATTTGTGGGGGTTTTCTATGGTTTTGGGCGCTCAAGAACTCTACATGTGTGCTATGGGGCCTAAACCGCCTTCAAGCAAAATTTTTGTTCTGAAAGACACTTCATTTTGGGCCCTGTTGTGCATTCAGACATAAGATTAGGGCCACATTGGGTATATTTTTGAACACAGGACAAACAGGGGGATCCATTTTGGGGTGTAAATCGTCATTTTCATGAAAAGTATAGAAAAAAATATGTCTTTAAAATGACATATTTGCAAAAATATGAAATTTTAATTTTTCTCCTCTAAATTGAATTAATTCCTGAAAAAAAACTGTGGGGTCAAAATACTCATGACACCCCTCAGTGAATACATTAAGGGGTGTAGTTTTTAAAATAAGGTCATTTGTGGGGGTATCTATTATTCGGACACCTATGAGCCTTTGCTATCTTGGCTTGTTGCAGGAAAATAAAGTGTTCCTCAAAACGCTGAAAAGTAATGTTAAATTTGTACGTCTCCTAAATGGTTAAAACAACATAAAAGTTTTTCAAATGTGCATTCAGAATAAAGTAAATAGATGGAAATATATATCTTAGCGAAAGTTTGTACAGTATGTTTGCACATATTTGATATATTACAATTGAAAATGTGAAAAAATGATATTTTTTTCAAAATGTTCCCAATATTGGCACTTTTAATAAATATACACAAATTATATCGGACTATTTTCACCACCTAAATGAAGTACAACATGTGGTGAAAAAACAATGTCAGAATCACTTGGATATGCAAAACCTTTACGGAGCTATTCTATGTTAAAGTACACATGTCAGATTTGCAAAATTTGGCCTGGTCATTAAGGCGCAAACAGGCTTGGTCACTAAGGGGTTAACTTTCTCTTCTATTATTTTTCTTGCGGTTTTCCTCTGCGACCCCAATTTGTCATTTCCCAATAAGTTCGCCCTGACTCATCTCAGGTCTTTCCCTGCAACTCACGACAAAGGTCTATTTCTTCCTAGACGAGTATATCTTGTTATAATCAGAAAAGGCTTCAAGTGTCTTTCCCTGCAACTCAAACACAAGTCTATTTCACCCTGTTACTCTTGTCAGAATCTGGAAAGACTTCAAGTGCCGACACATTTATACACCAATGGCACACTATATAGATCTGGAAGTCTACACAGAATCCTGGTATTCCATACGGGAAATGAGCAGTCAGGTATTCCTTTCTCTGGTCTTGTATCGCTTTTACTATCAATGACACAAAGAATGTATAAAACAGTCCTGATTAGAGATGAGCGAACACCAAAATGTTCGGGTGTTCGTTATTCGTAACGAACTTCCCGTGATGCTCGAGGGTTCGTTTCGAACAACGAACCCCATTGAAGTCAATGGGCGACCGGAACATTTTTGTATTTCGCCGATGCTCGCTAAGGTTTTCATGTGTGAAAATCTGGGCAATTCAGGAAAGTGATGGGAATGACACAGTGACGGATAGGGCAGGCGAGGGGCTACATGGTGGGCTGCATCTCAAGTTCACAGGTCCCACTATTAAGCCACAATAGCGGCAAGAGTGCCCCCCCCCCCCCCACTGTCAGCATAAAGATCGTCCTCCTCTGGCACAGCTGTAACAGCTGTAGCAGAGAAGAACGATGTTTGCCCATTGAATTCAATGGAGCGGCAATACAGCATGTTCCACTGAATGCAATGGGCTGCCGGCGATCGCAGGATGAATGGTCGGAAAGGGGTTAAATATATAACCCCTTTCCTGCAATTCATCCAGAAATGTGTTACACTAAAAATATATACCGGCGTATAAGGCGACCGGGCGTATAAGACGACCCCCCAACTGTCACCTTATACGCCGGTAATACAGTGGAGCAAAGAATAAAAAGCATTACTTACGTTTTTAGATGATCTGCGGCGCTCCTGCAGGCTGTCACTCCCTCCTAATCCACGGCAGACAAGCTTTCTCCACGAAAGACTTTAAATCCCTGCCTCCAGAAGCACATGTGCCTTCAGCCAATCACAGCCAATGACAATGATGTCATTGAATGGCTGTGATAGGCTGTGTTTCTGGAGGCGGGGATTTCCAGCCTGCAGGAGCGCCGCAGATCATCTAAAAAAGTAAGTAATGCTTTTTATTCTTTGCTCCACTGTATTACCGGCGTATAAGGTGACAGTTGGGGGGTCGTCTTATACGCCCGGTCGCCTTATACGCCGGTATATATTTTTAGTGTAACACATTTCTGGATGAATTGCAGGAAAGGGGTTATATATTTAACCCCTTTCCGACCATTCATCCTGCGATCGCCGGCAGCCCATTGCATTCAGTGGAACATGCTGTATTGCCGCTCCATTGAATTCAATGGGCAAACATCGTTCTTCTCTGCTACAGCTGTTACAGCTGTGCCAGAGAAGAAGGATTTGTCTTCTATATGTTCTCAATGGGGTCAGCGCTGCTGCCGCTGGCCCCATTGAGCGCATATAGAATGCATCCATAGCGAGCAGCGGGAGGGGCAGATTTCAATACTCGGGTGACACCTTATCTCCCCAGCCACTCACAGCAGGGGGGTGGTATAGGGCTTAAACGTTGCAGGGGGAAGTTGTAATGCCTTCCCTGTCTTTATATTGGCCAAAAAAAAGCGCTAACGTCTCAGGGAAGAAAGTTTAATTTACCAGAACACCGCATGGTGTTCGTTACGAATAACGAACATCCCGAACACCCTAATATTCGCACGAATATCAAGCTCGGACGAACGCGTTCGCTCATCTCTAGTCCTGATACAATCAGTAGTGCAATTTCACATTCAAGTTTCCATGTTATTCTCAACTCTCATAAAAGTTTTTGTCTCTTTTTTGTGCTTTACTATTGACAAACAGTCAGGACAGTACAGGTTACCATCTGGGGGCTACGGCATAATTACAAACTTTGTGGAAAAACAATTTTCCGTTTCTTAGTCCTAAGTCGACACTTACACAAACAACCAGGACATCAAAATGTGAAAACGGTCTATGCCCCTAGATTTTGACACCTATTTCTGTTAGCACAATTGTGTTGTTAGATATACTGTGGGCGCCATATTAGGTGTGGTTGGTATAGGCTTGGAGAAATCAACACATGTAACACATCATGAAACGTACTGCATAAGCTGACTCTGTCTTTAATATTTTGCTCAACGGTTTAAATATTATTTTGAGGAGAAACAACCCCCTACAAATGACAATTTACAAGAATAGCAAGCTTTGTGATAACATACAACTAGTGGTTACCTTGTATTCATATCAACCTGTTCAGTATTTAATCTACAGTATTAGCACTAACCCATACACATTCTGCTTGGTTGTCCACAGAAAATATTTTAACTCAAAGCTTTCGTGTTTATCTGGCATCTGTTATGATAAAATACATAGGCCGCCTGCACACAGCTGGGTCGGATCCCTCTGTGAGAATTCTCGCAGCGGGATGCGACCCGTGCCCTGGTATTGAGCTTATACTCATGCGCCTGGCGTCTTCTCTCTCTGCACTGCAATGTGCTAGCTGGCGCACAGCCACACATGCGCAATGCAGAGCTGTCTCGTCAGCCGTGACATTTCCGTGCAGGCCTTTGTGAGCCACAGAAATAAGACATGCTGAGATTTGTTTACCACGCGAGTTTTCAGGCGGTCAAATCATGGCTGTCTGCATAGGATTGCATTATCTAATGCCATATGCCATATGCAATAGTGTGTTTACATACTCAGTATGTAAACTGGTTTGAACTGATTCCTGTTATATAGAAACGGCACATGCTGTTGTTAAGTTATCCTCTATAGGTAAAACCTTTGCCCAAAATCCAGTATTTCTTGTTTCATATTAAAAACTTCTTTCTCCTCTCATTAGATAAGGACAAAGGAAAAATTGCATTCTTAGCAAACAGGCTGTTTTCTTGTGTGGATATTTTCTGCAGAGCATTCCAACTATTTCTCATAAAAGAGTTTCTGTGTATCAAAACTAAACTTCTTTAGAAATTAAATAATAGTAATGATAAAGTTGCTTAAACAAAAATTGATAATACTTCATTTGCCATTTTCCTAACAGTTCCTACACCAACGATTTGCCATTGATAATACCAATTTCTCCTTTGTTGGCAGAGGGCCCTTTAGGGATCTTTCACATGTGCTGAATATTCAAGATGCATCTTAAATGCTTAATCTGCTGCTGTGGATTTCTGCTCCATAAGCAACATTTATGCATACAGATTTTGGTGCCAGATTTTCTGTTTCTTTAAGTGCATCTTCCAGAAATATTCCATATCTGTGAAAGGTCCCTCAGACTCCCTCTGTACGGCCCAGCAGTCAAAATACTTTCTGTCTGTTTCCAAGGACCTACAATTAGAACACTCTGATGTGTGATTTTACTATAACTCTGTGAAGCCATGGAGCTATAGGGGTACATTTAGTAAGACTGCAGTTTCATATGCTACTCTTAACATGCCTTTTCTTGTATGCCATACTTAAATCTGTTGAGTTTTGGTGGCCATACCCCCAGACAAGTCACACCCCCTTTGAGCAAAAGTGGTGTGAGGCACGAACAATGCAAAAAGTCAAACTTTTTTGCACAATCAGTTTGTTTTGAAAAATTCCTTCCCTCACTCCACCATAGTCTTTAACTAAACAGAATGAAGGCCTGGAGGCTGGAAGCAAGAGAACAGAGGGGATACTAGCAACAACCAGTGCACTTGAGAAGCTGGAAACCGCTAACTTTTAGTTTACAGTATTCAGCGCAAAACTTTCATTTCGGTTGTACGCTAGTAATGCATTCTATTTAAAGGTGTTATCGCACCAGAAATTCCAGAAAATTGCTGGAGGAAGCATTGGTATCCTTTGCATGGACTTTCTGCTCACTTTGGTTTGGTACCAAGCAACAATTGTACTTGTGTCAGACTGTATAGGACCCTCTATGTGCCGGCACTAGCTCTTCACTCTCAAATCATTTCAAACCTATACTATGTGTTCAATGCACTTTATTCACAGTTTCAAAATAAACACCTTAACCTTATTTTTGAAAAGGTATTTATAGCCAATTCCTTGTTAATTACGATAGAAACTGGATATCTGCCACTTAGCAAAGTTGCATTCTTTGCCCTAGACTACTCATTCTGTTTAACTGCAGGATTTTCAATGTGACGTCTTACCTACAGTATCTTTACAGTTTAATGATATATGGTTTCATCAGAAGTCTTCTAGTGTTTTACTTCATGCAGGGAGCTGTCCAACCTGGAGACAGAGTACACCATGAAATGTCCTGCTCTGAAAAACAAAATGTTTCCTTGTTCCTTCGCATTTTTTCTGTCATTATCAAAACACTGTAAAATTGTTACAATGTGGCAATTAAAGTTAAGGATGACAACTCTTTATTGTAGTGCTATATTCCTGCTTGGACCAATTTAAATAGACAATTTACTAAAGTCAACAATACTTTGTATACTACATAAAAATTCTCAGCATTTTTCCATTAAAGGTGTGTGTCAAGTGTCAAGATGCACCACCCCTTTAAAGGTGAACTCCGGCAAAAACACTTGATTCCAATCCCTGCTTCCTTATCTGATTGCCTATCACACTCTGGAGGTCTCCTCGGTGTATTCCAACCACTTCCATGCAGTGCAGACCCTGTCTGATGTTTATCAGGCACCAACTTGAGGCTGAGATTTTCTACTTTCAGTTTCATATCTATTGCATGATGAATCAGCACAGCTATACTAGTGGCTTACCATTTATTCCTGCAGGAGGGGAGTAGTTTATTTATCATTAACTTCTATATTCACCTTAATAAGCTACAGACCATATGTATACAATCAGGAGGGAGAGCTGTGATCTCCATTTATATAACTGTGTGGCAGAAGCTGTGTGATCATCATCAGTAACTGTGAAAGGGGATTTTGTGTCCCCTCAACACAGTTTCTGTGTTAGGGATCATGTAATAGCATCACATAGTGAATCCGCAGTATTTTTGAAAAGCACTGTGGATTGAAAATTTGCACTTTGTTTACTTTTGCTGTGGATTTTTGTTGTGGATTTCAGTCCTTTAAATACAAGCTTTGAAATCTGTGACAGATCCGAGGAATTGCCCATTGTAGATTATTTGATACATATTTCCATTGAGGATATGAGCCTGGTGAAAGTGGCCTTAAATGTCAAGCCATGCTACTGCTACTGTTTGTTTATGGAGATTGCATGGCTGTTTTCTTGATTTTATGTACCTGACTACAATGGATCTGGCTGAAACACATGAACTCAATAATTTGGAGGGTCATCTGTTATGGAATTTTCTTATTAAACATATAGCAGGTTCACTCTTGAGTTAGGTTGCTATTACACGAGCTAGCAAGTGCAGGTGCAGACTAGCAATTAACTCTATTATGTGAGCATTAACAGAGCTTGCCTTACAGCAGCCCTAGAGGGATTTTCCAACTTTAAGCTATTGGTGACCTATGAAAAGGATAGGTCACCAATAGCTAATAAGAGGGGGTCCAACATAGCTATTCACCTATGTGGTGGTTTTACTTCTCTATTTTTTTTCTTCAGCTACACAACTTATTTTTGTTGCTTTTTTCCGTGACATATAGGGCTATTTTTTTATATATAGCACATATGGAGACAAATTTGCTTGGCGTCGGCGGTCAGTAATTTTTTTTTTTTATGTATATATTTTTATTTTATTCTGTAATTTATTTTTTTCTGTATAATTCCTTTATTTATGGGATATGGGGCCAGGAACAGAAAAGTAAAAATGGAAGGGAGAGGATGTGGGAGGATTACGGTTTTACAAAATGTATCAAGTCATTGTTATATAATTAGCACTTGAGATAAACCAATCACCGAGAAAAACTCACTAATAGTGTATTAAAACTTAAATAAATTAATATTTAAAAAAGAAACAAACGTGTACACAGATATTTAAAACGGTCATCACATTCTTCTTAAGGTTACAGGATATGCGAAATGGGTAGAAGTTTGCTTGTACACAAGATCCTTTATGGTAGCACAGGATTCTTGTTTTCAATATAATACAAGCTCTACACACCACTCTTGTTACACCCACAGCAGGAATGTAACAAGTAAACCAAATCTCTGTTTCATAGGGTGTTAGAGACAGCGTGATAGATCAATGTATGTTACTGACACCTGCTTCGGATGCCAAATAGCAGTTTCTGCTGATAAAGGCTCCTCTAGTATGATATATGAGATGTCAGTAGTTTTTAAATTGACGAAATTGCCAAAAAAATGAAAATCGTAATTTTTTCCTTCTGCTTTGCTTAAATTTATTCAAATACTGTGTGGTCAAAATACGCAGTACACCCCTAGATGAATTCGTTAAGGGGTCTAGTTTTTAAAATGGGGTCATTTGAGGGGGTTCTTTATCGTTTTGGACGCTCAAGGGCTCTATAATGGGCGATGGGGCCTGGAATTTATTCCGTTGTACCCTGAAATCCAACAGGTGCTCCTTCCATTATAAGCCTAGCCATGGGTCCTGTAAGTAGATTAGGGCCACAAGGGGTATGGTTCTGAACACGGGACAAACAGGGGTATCCATTTTGGGGTGAAAGTCTTCATCCCTATGTGTGCTGTACAAAAAAAACCAGTTATTAAATTGATACAACTGCCAAAAAAATGAAAATTGTAATTTTTTTGCTACTGCTTTGCTTAGATTTATTCAAAAATTGTAGTGTAAAAATACACAGTACACCCCTAGATAAATTCGTTAGGGGGTCTAGTTTTCAAAATGGGGTCATTTGTTGGGGTTCTCTGTCGTTTTGGCCGCTCAAGGGCTCTACAAGTGGGCAATGGGGCCTAAATCACCTTCATGCTAAATTTCTGTTCTGAAAGCCACCGACTACTTCTTTCATTTTGGGCCCCGTTGTGCATCCAGACAAAAGATGAGGGCCACAATGCGTATGTCTCTGAACATGGGACAAACAGGGGTATCCATTTTGGGGTGTAAGGCTTCATTCATGTGTGTGCTGTACAAAAAAAAGCTGTTCTTAAAATGACAGAATTGACAAAAAAACGAAAATCACAATTTTTTTCCTTTTGCTTTGCTTGAATTCATTCAAAAACTGTGGGGTCAAAATGGGCAGTACACCCCTAGATAAATTCGTTAATGGGTCTAGTTTTCAAAATGGGGTCATTTGTGGGGTTTCTTTTTGGTTTTGGCCACTCAAGAGCTCTACAAATGTGCTATGGGGCCTAAAACACCTTCAAGCTAAATTTATGTTCTGAAAGACACCGACTACTCCTTTCGTTTTGGGCCCCGTTGTGCATCCAGACATAAGATTAGGGCCACAATGGGTATGTCTCTCAACACGGGAGAAACAGGGGTATCCATTTTGGGGTGTAAGGCTTCATTCATGTGTGTGCTGTACAAAAAAGCTGTTCTTAAAATGACAGAATTGACAAAAAAACGAAAATCACAATTTTTTTCCTTTTGCTTTGCTTGAATTCATTCAAAAACTGTGGGGTCAAAATGGGCAGTACACCCCTAGATAAATTCGATAAGGGGTCTAGTTTTCAAAATGGCGTCACTTGTGGGGGTTCTCTTTGGTTCTGACCGCTCTACAAAAGTGCTATGGGGCCTAAAATGCCTTCAAGCAAAATGTATGTTCTGAAAGACACTGACTACTCCTTTCATTTTGGGTCCCGTTGTGCATCCAGACATAAGATTAGGGCCACAATGGGTATATTTCTGAACACGGAAGAAACGGGGGTATCCATTTTGGGGTGTAAATCCTCATTTTCATGGGCACTATAGGAGATAGTTGAGATATTACAGTCGAAAATGTGAAAAAATGACAATTTTTTCAAAATTTTCCCAATTTTGGCGCTTTTAATAAATATACACAAATTATATCAGTCTCGTTTTACAACCAAAAGGAAGTACAACATGTGGCAAAAAAACACTGTCAGAATCACTTGGATATGTAAAGCCTTTACGGAGTTATGCTACGTTGAACAACGCATGTCAGATTTCCAAAATTTGGCTCCGTCACTACGTCGCAAACAGGCTTCGTCACTAAGGGGTTAATATCTGCCAGGTGCAAGAGACTGCCTAGGATGACAATACATCAGTGTTTTCTAACACCTATCAATGCAAATACAAGAGGGCAAATAAGGTACGCTATCTTTGTCCTCTTGTTATAGCTGCACTACCAGCTCTACATAGTTGTTAGTGTTTTGTGATTAATCAGACTCATCTCCTCAAAACACTTTGCTGGATAACTATATTCCTATCCAAACTCCTATCCAATCTATCCAATCGACGCGTTCCTATAGTCCTATAGTCAGGA